>NC_059371.1:41517558-41787558 GCF_019703515.2 Myxocyprinus asiaticus
AAAATTTGGGTAAACTGAACCCTTTTTTTCTCAAAATCACTCAAATGTGTATTAAAAACTTTGACTGTTTACTGAGGTTTTAGTTGATGTGTTTTAATTCACATCACAAGAACGTATTGCAGGTCAGAGGGGGTTGAATAATTTTGATTGCAACTGTATATATATATATATATATATATATGTGGTAGACTTCTGCCTATCCTATGAAGGAGGAAGCGGGCGCCAGGTGAACAATGCACATAAGATTTTAATGCCACACTTTTCAGTGAACATCAAAACATAAACGTGCTTTTCAGCAAAATAAATAAACACATTCAACAACACTCAACAGCCTTGCTTTTCAGCAGTCACTGTGACACACACACACAGCTCTGTGCATCTCTCTCTCCCCGTCTACTGCTGTCTTCTCTCCTTAAATACTTCCGCCGCTCCTCCCTGGAACACGAGACCGGTGTGGCCCTCAGGTGGAACTCGTTTACCACTTATCTCTCCGGCCTCGCACTGCCCCGACGCTGCTCGGCCACACCCTGCTTGCAACATACACCCATTGCCAAACTCAGGCCGGGGAGTCACCTCTTGAGAGGGAGTGTTGGTGAATAGGCTTCTGGGAATAGGAACAGGACGAGGGGAAGGAGAGGGGGTTGGAGGAGAAAGAGAGAGAGATGGGCACACCGGCACCCGAACACGCTGCCAAACAGTCCTCAGCCAGCTGCACTGCCTCCATCAGCTATGCTGCGCGATGACGCTTGACCCTCTTCAGCCATCCCTTTCGGTTGCTGGCTGAAAAATGTTCCAGCATCACCAGATCGGCATTCAAGGAGGTGGAACTCGTTTACCATTTATCTCTACAGCCTCACTGTGCGCCGACGCCTCTCGGCCACGCCCTGCTTGCCACAATATATATAGATAAATAGATTCACATTTATATCATATTATGTATTACATTTATTTTAACAAACATGTTTACATACATAAAAGCATATCCTGTATAATACACTTCCGTTAAAAACAATTGGCATAATGTTAAAACTGCCAAATAATCACAGATGCAAAAATATTAACAGAACTTCAACTAGAAGGTAATAATGTTACTAAACCAATTTGATGTGGTTGTTGCATTTTCATCAGTGGACCCTCACAATGAAATGCATGCTGTTTTTTCTTCAATCATTGGATCGGATCATAAGCAGAGAACATGAAACATAAGTACTGTCGCTCAATGTCGCATGTTTTAAAAATGCACTCTTAACATTTTAAATATGTTTTCACTGTAATGTTCTATCTGCAAAATAGACTGCAGAAGATGAAAGTTGAGTGTTTTAACTTTAATTTGATACCAATTTTGTGAAAGATATAAGTGTCTTATATCTTCAGTGCAATGTGTAATTAAGATCAAAATTGAGATGTATGTTTAGTCTTGGGGGCTAATCACATGGATGTGACTATTTTGGGTCACGGTCATAGCGCCACCATCTGGCAGCAGAAAGTGTGGCTTTTACAACAGACTTAAAAATAGTCCTCTTTTATTTACCCAAATTGCTTAATTGTTTAGAATAATGCCAAATGCATGTGTCCACCTTGCATTTTCCATTCGGATGCAGAGTGGACCCTGTTCGAACGAGCTAAACCACTCTCTCATTTGAACAGTCTCCCATACGAATCGCAGCGTGAGCCCTCCCTTTCGAATGCAGCGCAAGCCATCTCTCGTTCTCACCTTCCCTGTGTGAATGCCGTGACCCCATCCACTTTCATGATGAGTGGAGGTCTCCTGTTGAATCACAATGTAGCCCCTCTCGACCAACCATCGTACAAGAACGCACCTTCAAACAAACGTGTAAAGCGCTCCCTCTATACAGTTTTGGGGGGGAGAACATTTCAGAATATTCGCCAAGCCAATTTACCAAATAGAATTGTTGCCGGCTCACTGTCCTAAATACTTCCTGCCATAGTCATAGTACCGATCTTTCATCTTAACACCTTTTTGGGGGGTAATCAGGACTCGAGTCAAGTCTCGAGCTCCGAGCCCTCCAGTATATGGACAGCAAGCCAAATACATTTACCGCTTCAAGACAAGATTACATTTACATACGAACTACTGAATCAAGCTTTAGTGGATTCTGGCTGTTCTCAAACCACCATCCACCAACTGTTGGTACAAGACGGGCATTGAGCACAAATAATTGGGTGAAGGTGCGGTGTGTGTATGGGGATATTCACACGTATCCGGTGGTTACCACTGAGATACTATTCAGGGGGAGAAAACATAGAGTGGAGGCCACGGTTAATTGCCGCCTCACCCATCCGCTGATTTTGGGGACGAATTGGCCTGATTTTAAGAATTTGTTAAGGGAAATTTGTGCAGATGGGTCCTATGAAATAATGTCTCGGTGTAACGTGTGATGCTATGGCTGGGGAGGCGGTGACAGGGCCGTCTACGTCTATTCTGCATCAGGCTAGCAAGGGAGGAGGTCCCTGCCCTCAGGGAATTCCCTGAGGGGGATTTCCCTCTAGAGCAGTCACGTGACGAGTCTCTGAAACACGCATTTGACCAAGTGAGAGTAATCAATGGTCAACAGCTCCGGCCTGACGTCGCTCTCACATACCCATATTTTTCAATTATCAAAGATAGGTTGTATCGAGTGACACAGGACACTCAAAAAAAAAAAGAAAATACAACCCAGTTATTAGTCCCGAAGAGCCATCGGGAAGTGATTTTCCAGGCAGCTCACCATATCTAATGGATGGCCATTTAGGACAGAAAAGAACACAACCAAATAATGGCCCGTTTTTTTGGGCCAGGCATTCACTGGGACGTTTGCAGGTGGTGTTTGGATTGCTGTGAATGTCAGTTGGTGAATCCACCGGCCACCCCAAAAGCTTCCATTGTGCCCTCTACTGCTGATTGAGGTACCCTTTGAGAGAATTGGTATGGACCTCATCGGGCCATTAGAACAGAGTGCACATGGACATCACTTTGCATTAGTTCTGGTGGACTATGCAACGCGATATAACAGTTGCCCCTGTGCAACATCTCAGCACATAGTGTTGCGGAGGCACTCTTCAGAATAATCTCCTGAGTGGGGATTCCAAAAGAAATCCTCACTGACCAGGGCACTACATTAATGTCACAAACACTATGCGATCTGTACAAATTATTATGTATTAAATCGATTCGCACCAGTGTTTACCACCCACAAACCAATGGGCTGGTGGAACAATATAATAAAATCCTGAAAAACATAATCCGTAAATTCGCACATGAGGATGCTAGAAATTGGGATATGTGGCTTGATCCCCTGTTATTTGTAGTGCAAGAGGTCCCGCAAGCCTCCACAGGGTTATCCCCATTCGAGCTGCTGTATGGGCATCAGCCGTGCGGCGTGCTCGATGTCATACGGGAAGCTTGGGAGGAGGGACCTTCAAACAGTAAAAACGAAATTCAGTACGTTCTTGATCTTAGAGCAAAACTCCACACTTTCGGTCAAATAACACAGGGGAATTTGCTCCAAGAAACGTCAAAGCTGGCTGTATAACAGGGGCACTCAACTATGGGAATTTGCACCAGTAGATAAAGTGCTTGTATTACTGCCCACCTCAAGCTCTAAATTACTCGCCAAGTGGCAAGGGCCCTTTGAGATCACACAGCGAGTTGGAGATCTCTAGTACAGAAAAAATACAAACACTGTATAATCAATATACATCAACCACTCCATCCACAGATGTAATAAGGAAAAAAATTAATTAATTAAAACAAAGAAGTACGTCCTGGGACGTAACATGAGGTTAAGCGAATGGATAGGGGCAGAGCATGTCAAGTTTACCATCTCAACTTCTTCAAATCATTTAGGGAGGAAGTCCCTGTGGCCTTGGCGACAATAGTTCCCGAGGGGGGTGGAGCTAGGGCCAGAGGTGACATTCAAACCTAATCAGTTCACCCCGGTCCCGTGTGGAGACCACCTCTCACCGTCGCAGCTCACAGAGGTAGCCAAGTTGCAAGTTGAATTCGTAGAAGTGTTCTCGCCTCTCCCTGGTCGTACGAACCTCATAGAGCACCTCATCGAGACCAACCCGGGGATGGTGGTTTGTAGCTGCCCCTATTGCCTTCCTGAACACAAAAAAAGGTTGTTCAGGAAGAATTAGAGGCAATGCTCGAGATGGGCATAATAGAAGTGTCACACAGCGATTCGGCCAGCCCGGTGGTTCTGGTACCTAAGAGCGATGGGATGGTCTGATTCTGTGTGGACTACCGAAAAATGAACGCGGTGTCTAAATTTGACGCATACGCAATGCCACAGATTGACAAATTACTCAATCGGTTCGACACTGGATTTAACAAAGGGTTATATAGCAGATCACCTTAACTCTAATCTCCCGAGAAAAAACACACCATTCGGTTTACACCAATTCGTGACCCTTCCGTTCGGTTTGATTGGGGCCCCCGCCACATTCCAGCTTCTCATGGACAAAATTCTCAGACCACATACGGCATATGCTGCCACTTATCTAGATGATATCATCATTTACAGTAATGATAGCCATTCTGAGATCGCTGCGGCGGGCGGGGCTCACGGCCATCCCGAAGAAGTTCGCAATTGGGCGGGTGGAAGTTCGGTATCTGGGGTTCCACTTGGGCCACGGGCAGGTGCGTCCCCAAATTAACAAAACCACAGCAACCCAGCACCCAAGAGCAAAAAGGAGGTGAGACAGTTTCTGGGGCTGGCTTGCTACTACCGAAGGTTTGTGCCTATTGTTGGGCCTCATGTATTCAGATAGAAGACAAAGGCAGGCCTAACACAGTCGTAAAACCTAACTGAGGCCCACACACTCCGTCATAAATCTTACTGATAAAAACTGTGCCAAAATCAAACAAAGGGAGTCCAAAACAGACTACAAATCCCATGAAGCCTTGCTCACTAAAGGATCAAACTTTCAACTCCTATTGGATGAGGTACACAACAACCATGACGTCATCGGGAGTAGACATCAACCGATTTTTTAAAAACAGCCAATAATCGGGGCCAATTATCTCCTGCCAATCAAAAGATTATGGAATAAATGTGTCGGACAGAAATCATGCTGTGTGTAAAAGAAAATGTCTCTTGTGTGGAATTACTTTGAATTGGGTGACAATGACGCAGAGTTGCAATATGCAAGCTTTGCACTGCTAGAATTTCATGAGGTGGAACTACCATTTAAACTTTAAACAAGAGTCGTACCGATACCAATTTTTGAAGACCGATACAAGTACAAAGTACCTAGTTTTAGGTATCGGCCAATACTGAGTAGTTTTGTGTTTGTATACGAATGCCATTCTGTTTGTATTAAAAATGTAATTCAGGACCATTTACCAGGGTGTAGCTAATCTTTTTTATTCTTTATTTATTTTTATGTATTTTTTTTTATCCCCTTTTCTCCCCAATTTTTGGCATGCCCAATTCCCATTACTTACTTGGTCCTCGTGGTGGCGTGGTTACTCAACTCAATCCAGGTGGCGGAGGACAAGTCTCAGTTGCCTCTGCTTCTGAGACAGTCAATCCGTGCATCTTATCACGTGGCTCACTGTGCATGACACCGCGGAGACTCACAGAACGTGGAGGCTCATGCTATTCTCCACGATCCACGCACAACTTACCACGCACCACATTGAGAGAGAGAACCACTAATCTCGACCATGAGGAGGTTACCCCATGTGACTCTACCCTCCCTAGCAACCGGGCCAATTTGGTTGCTAAGGAGACCTGGCTGGAGTCACTCTGTACACCCTGGATTCGAACTCGTGACTCCAGGGGTGGTAGTCAGTGTCAATAGTCGCTGAGCTACCCAGGCTCCCAGGTGTAGCTAACCTTAAAAAGTAACCAAGCTAATATGTGTGATACCAGTGGTGATTTCTCAGGGCCAGCAAAGCCTTCTCTGCTGGCATAACATGCCTAATAAATGCTTATAAGCAAAGCGTGTCACTGTTTCACAAATCGCATGCTCCTTAGCTGAAGCACCACGTGAGTCTGAGCTCCACCCCGTTAGGCCTTCAGAGTTTCTGCAGAATCCCTCAACAGTGCAAATGAATGGGCATCTAAAGTCAGATTGTCAGATTCATCAGCCAATCAGATTGATTTATTTGTTCTTAGTGGTTGTGGTCTTTAGGATATGTCCCAGTCCAAGGCCTTCTAGCTGGCCTTGAGTGACGCAATCATGCTTTAAGTGATGTATGTAATTTGAAAGCGAAGACCGCAAGATCTTGCTGATGAGACGGCTGTCATCACTGCCTCATCACCATTGAGAAAGAGATCCTTATGGATTTAAAAACCTGAGATGTTCTGCATGATTGTGCGATTGATTAATTAAACAGGAAAGGAGGGCTGGTTTTCAAATTGGTAAGTGTTTTTGCATTGTTATAGCAACATCATGAGTTTTCTAAGTGTAAATTAGGCTGCTGGAGCATTCAGTGTCTGATCAAGTTTTGAAAAGTAACCATGTAACCTTACGAAACAAAATGTATTGCAAGCAACATTAAAATCGCAAATATTATTAGAGAGTTTTTCTTCTTATTAGACCTCCTTGGTTCTGGCTTTCGTGCGTGGACATGTTTTTAAAATGTCAATTGGTATTATTAGTTGACTGCCACTTAATGTATGATACGGTGTCTTATTCATTGTGAAACTTTGTTTCTTAATGGCATGAATCGCATGAATGAAGGCATTGATGCCGAAAAGGCATTCGATATGGTAGAATGGGATTATCTTTTTAAGATTTTGGAAATGTACGGGTTCAGGAATACTTTTATTGGATGGACTAAGTCATTTTAAAGACACCCGGTAACAGTGGTACAAACAAATGGATTAATTTCAGATTATTTTAGCCTGGATAGGGGCACCCAGCAGGGTTGCTCTCTTTCCCCATTATTGTTCTGTCTTGCCCTGGAACCATTGGGCTGCCACTGTGTGATACGTTATTCATGCTTCAACAATGTTATTTTATGCATATAGTTCTGGACATTTATGGAGTGGACAATCAGGCCTTAGTATTGATTGAGTGTTCTTGTCATGACCTTGGTCTGGCAGCCCTCTCCCTTCAAAGTTCTGTGGGCATGTTTGTCTTTGTTTTGTGTTTAAGCACATGGTTCTGTCAGTGTTTGTGTCAGTCATGTGCTCCCCTAACCCTGCCTACTTGTTTCCCCTTGCCACACCTCATCTAGTCCTTGTTATGTTGATTGTCTTCACCTGTTCCTCATGTGCCTTCCCTCTATATATTGTGTCCTTTTCCCTCTCATGTTTGTTAGATTGTTTTGTGTGTTGGTTAGTCTGTTCCTGTTTCTAGTCATGTTCCTGATCTCGGTTGGTCCTTGTTGGTGTCCCTGTTCAGGTTTCTGTTTTGTCAGTTTTCTCTCCCTGTGAGAGAATTGTGTTGCCTGTTGGTTTTCTTTTGTTTAATAAAATCAGTTATTTCTTTCATTTCTGCATTTGGGTCCTCATTCCTGCAAAAACTGTGACAGTTCTGGGTTTGTTGAGTTATGCCTGAGAGTTCAATGTACATTTGATTGCTTTTTCCTGTGCTTAGGCCTGCCGCAATGATTAATTAATCATCTGTTCGCCGTTATTTGATAACCACGATTGTGTACTTCAAATTCTAATGTCAAAAAAGGGATTTTTTTCCCTGATTAACACGTTTTATTGATTCACACAATTGATACAGAAAAGCAAAACATATATTCACAGAATCAACATTTAACCCCCATTATTCCCTTTCCCCCTCCCAATCCCCAACCCCACCCTGACCCTCAACAGATATCCCTGTGGTTATACTTGAGTATACACACAAAAAAAAAGAAAGAAAACATATATATATATATATATATATATATATATATATATATAAATAAAATATTCACAATATAAAACTACACTTCTCTCTCCACTGCCCCTCCATAAGAGTCCTCAAAAAAGGCCAAATAGCTGCCCCATTTTTAATTAAATAAATCTAAGTTGCATAGCCTTCTACATGACATTTCCTCGAATGCCGCTACCCTCCCCATCTCTGTGCTCCACTCTTGAAATGAGGGCGCTCCAGCCGACTTCCATCCCCTAAGAATAATTTGTCTGCTGATCCTAACACTGGCTAGGACCTAATTTTTTATGCATTTATTCCCTATATTAATGACCGCCCCATCGCCTAAAATACAGAGTCTGGGGCAAAATGAAATTTGAGTGCCCAATACGTCACACATAAAACTCTGAACCCTCAACCAAAATTCTTGTATCTTAACACACCACCAAAAAGAATGGGTTGTTTCCCCATCTTCTGATTAGCATCACCAGCAGGTGGGTGTGTCTTTAAGACCAAGCCTATACAATCCAGAGGGGGTCCAATAGAATCAATGTGAAATCTTAAATTGCATAAGGTGCACCCTTGCGCATCTCTAGATGTAGACTTGACGTTTTTTAGTATCCTAGCCCAAACTCCCTCCTCCAATACCAAGTTTAAACCTTTCTCCCATAATCTCTTGAGAGAAGTTGAAGCTCCGTCCCCCAGATTCTGAATTAGCAGAGAGTAATACACTGATGCCTCATGGTCTTTTCCAAAAGCAGTAATCACCACTCCCAGAGTATCTGCCGCTTTAGAGGGGTCTATGCTACTCCCAAAAATAGTACAGAGCAGGTGGCACAGCTGTAAATACATGAAGAATTGAGACGTGGGAATCCCAAAATGTTTAACCATATTTTCAAAGGATCGCAACACTCACTCTCATATAGGTCACCGAGCGCATTAACCTTCCTCACAATCCACTCTTCCCAATCATAGATAAATGTAATGAAGCCCACCTGCCCACATCGCTCGAAAACTTTTTATTAAAGGGTCAAAATTAACTCTTAACTAAATCACACAAATTTGCTGGGAATAAAATACCCAAATACTTAATGCTCTGTTTGGGCCACTGGACGGCGCAGTATGCTCTGATCTCAGAGCCAAAGCTACGGATTTAGACCAATTAACTCTGTATCCTGAGATTTTAGAATAATTATTAATAATTCTGTGAAGGTAAGGCGTAGATCTAGTGGGGTCGGAGACGAATAATAAAATATAATCTGCATAAAGCAAAAGCTTATGCACCACACCTCCCGCCATCACCTCTGGAAAATCATCCTCCTTTCATATCGTGGCTGTTAATGGTTTCAGGGCAAGACAGAACAATAATGGGGAAAGAGAGCAACCCTGCCGGGTGCCCCTATCCAGGCTAAAATAATCTGAAATTAATCCATTTGTTTGTACCGCTGTTACCGGGTGTCTTTAAAATAACTTAGTCCATCCAATAAAAGTATTCCTGAACCCGTACATTTCCAAAATCTTAAAAAGATAATCCCATTCTACCATATCGAATGCCTTTTCAGCATCAAGTGACATGGCAGCGACGGAGTCTGATCATTTTCCACTGACCACATGACATTAATGAATTGCCTAATGTTATCAGAAGAGCTACGGCCCCGAATAAACCTCACCTGATCTATATGTATAAGAGTTGTCATAACTTGACTTAATCAGTTATAAAAAAAATTGTAACAATATTTTAACGTCTAGGTGGATCAGAGAAATTGGCTGGTACCTCTTACACTCACTTGGATCTTTGTCCTTTTTAAGAATCAGACTGATCCGGGCTTGTGTCATGGTTGGCAGAAACTTTCCATTCTTTAAATAATTCCGTATAGACTTCTAGCAAAAGTGGAGTCGGTTCTGTAGCATACTATCTAGAAAATTCAGCGGCAAAGCCGTCTGGCCCCGGAATCTTGCCTGTAGGCAAGGCCTTAATTACCTCGACAAGCTCCTCCAAGTTTATCTCAGAATCAAGGTAATTTTATTGCTCAGCTGACAGTTTAGGAAGTTCTAATGGTTCCACAACATTTCTAATATCCTCTTCAATAGACAAAGATGTGGAACTATAAAGATCAAGATAAAATTATTTAAAAGCATAATTAATATCAGTGGCCAAGGTAAATATTTCACCACCAGCAGATTTCACTGAGGGAATGGTAGAAAATGACTCTCTCTGTTTTATATATCTAGCCAAAAGCTTCCCTGCTTTGTCCCCCGACTCAAAGTATGACTGTCTTCCCCTGAATAGCCAAAACTACACCTTCCGCGACAAAATAGTATTATATCTGTATTTCAATCGGGTCAATTCCTTGAGGCCATTAGACAACATTCACCGCTTCAGCTCTGCTGATGGCACTTTTAATATTCCCTTCCAATTCCACGAGTTCTTGTGCTTTGGATTTTTTGGTGAATGAGGCATACTGTATGATCCAACCCCTAAGAACCGCCTTAAGTGCCTCCCAAGCCACACCCACAGAGGATACTGAGGACCAGTTGGTCTCCATATAGACATTGATTTCAGCCTTTTTTTATGGCCTTTTGGCTTTTTAATGGGATAGGGAAAGTAGAGAGGTGACAGGAAATGAGAGGGAGAAGAGTGGGAATAGGATCAGGAAAGGACCTCCCAAGCCAGGACTCGAAATCAGGTCACCCGTGATGCATCATCACCACATGTCATGAGTGCAGCCCACTAGGCTATGGCTCTGACATTGATTTCAGCCTTTAGCATTTGTTGGCATTCAGGATTTTGCAAAAAGCATACATTAAAGTGCTAACTATATGATTTCCTTTACTTCATATGTGGCAACACCTCTAAACACACCAGGGCGTGATCTGAGACTAAAATGTTTCGAATTGAGCAATCAACGACAGATGAAATGAGGGACTTAGATATATTTAAAAAAATCTATTCTAGAGTAAATCTTATGGACTGATGAAAATAATGTATAGTCCCTACCAGATGGGTTCAAAAGTTTCCAAATATCTGTAAGACCAAGATTTTTACACATCCTGTGAAGCATCAATGTTGCTCTAGGGGACTTGCACACTTTTGCTTCACTATGATCAAGGACTCCATCAAAAGATTAAGGTCTCCTCCCAATATTATATTATGAGGGGTGCCAGCGGCTTGCAACATCCCTTCAAGATCTATAAAAAAGCCCTGATCATCAACTTTAGCTGCATAAATATTAGCCAAAAAAAGACTTTGTCCCTGAATTTCAGCTAAAACAATGACTCTTCCTAATTTATCTTTACTCTGTTTGAGACATTTGAATTGTAGATGTTTACTTATCAGCATAATGACTCCCCTGCTCTCACTCAAGCCAGCACTATAAAAAAAAATGGCCACCCCATATCTTTCCAAATTTTTCAGCTTCCTGCGGAAAAAGATGCGTTTCTTGAAGAAACACTATATCATATTTCTTATGCTGAAGATAAGAAATAACCTTCCTTCTTTTTATGGGATGCCCCAGCCCATTCACATTCGACGTAGACAGAGACAATCCACTCATATTAACATGTGATGTTTTGACATATAAGAAAAAATAGATTGTGTGTAAACAAAATTATAAAGACCACATTCCAACATTAGTGCGAAAATCAAAACCTGAACATCACCCAGAACCAAACAAACAGAAAAAAGAAAAACTTAAGCATTGACCTCACACATGACAGCGCCAACTGGTGTCCATCCTTTCAAACTCAAACAGTCCATGTATGCCTACGAGAACCCCCGTGACATCTTTGCCATCGGATTGCTCAAGTCCGGTGTTTCTATACAAATTTTGTGAGACAGAATTACACAGCAAAAGATAATCTATAATATAAACTCCAGCCAATAGGCTGAATAAACACAAAGCACATGTAGGTTCAACCATAAAACTGTCCTGAAGTTGTGTTACTCTACAAAATAAACTCCAGCCACTAGGCAGAACCAGCTCAAAAAGAACGTGCAGATTCTTCAAACAGTCAAATTAATGTTCAGTGAGCCGGTCCACGTGGCTACGACATGAGTGCAAACTGATGACTTACTCCAATGTCTTTGCAAGAAATACTCCAGAAAACAAACTCCAGCACTAGGCAGAACCAGCACAAAAAAAAGAGCGTGCAGAATCTTCAAACAGTCAAGCGGATGTTCAGTGAGCCGGTCCACTCGGCTGCAACATGGCTACAATGAGATGACTTGCTCACTCCATTGACTTTATGAAGGACATCGCTTGCTGTGGGCATGTGAATGTTTCACAGTATCTATTCTCAGTTTGGCCGGAAACATCAGAGCAAATGCGACCTTCCGTTGATGTAAGAGTTTCTTGCATTCCTTGAATCGATCACGTTTCTCTCGTCGAATACGCAAAGTCTGGGAACAAGAAAATGCTGTGATTCTTCCAAGAAAGCTTTCCTTTGCTCCTCGCCTCGTGTAACACAAGATGTTTATCGGATGATCCCAGAAATTTGGCCAGAATTGATCGGGGCCTGTCTCCCTCTGTGGATTGATGAGCAGGAACCCTGTGAGCTCACTCGATTTCCAGTTTATGGCCTGCTATGTTTAGCAGATTCGGAAAGAGCCCATCCAGGAATTTCACCGTATCCTGTCCCTCTGCTCCCTCAGGGATTCCAACGATACAGACGTTATTCCAATGGCTACGGTTCTCCATGTCCTCCAACTTCTCCCAGACACGCTCCAAATCCACCTTGGTCACTAGCGGTTTAGCAGATAATTCCCCCTCCGATGACTCCAGATAATCGGTCCGTTTCTCGACATTCCCCACTCTTGTAACCACATCAGTAAACTTCGCATCCATGGCAGTGATCGATCGACATATCACAGCAAGATCCTCCAAGTCAGCAATGACATTCGTCAGCATTGCCGACATGTTCAGCATCTCTCACCGCATTTCCCGCACTTCTCTGACTAAACTGACTCCCAGGCTCAGGGGCGTCAGCTTGAGCATGTAAGTGTCTTTTATTGTCTCCAGAGCCTGAAGATTTTGAATTCTTTGATATATTGTCATCCTAGAACAGTTATGGAACAGAGTGTATCGAATCTCACTGGTTTATGTCATGAAAAGTATTAAAACTAGCAAAGTGCGCAGAGCTCACCGTTTACATGTCCGATCCCCGCATAGCATCCAACTTAATGGTCTAACAAAGGTAATTTTAAGTAAATTATAATATAAAGTTTGTGTGTCGCACTGTTTGCCAAATGACACAGTCACCACACTAATACACCAACACATCTGCGCACTCCCCCGACAATACAAATCATGCCTAGAGTGCCAAAATGGTCAGAAACAGCCCTGCTTGCCACGTACCGTTTAAAATTCCTTTAAGCATCTGGACATTCAGTTACTTTTTGAGGAAAAACTGTTAATAATTTCACTTATGAAGACTAGCCATTACTCCATCAGGTAATCCTGTTTCATATTTTGACTGCGGGGCACAAGTCTTAAAAAGTCTATTTTGCAAACAATTATGTAGATAAATAGGCTAAAGACCACGGTATCCTTCATTTTTGTGCATTCCAGATCGACTCGCACACGGTCAACCACATTGTTTTCAAAGCATACTCTTCTGTCCGTGAGCGAATACGAATGCGTTCGACGCATGCCCACTACAGCTGCTTTGTAACAGTCTTATATTACAGTCAATGGCAGGCGTTTCCTCCTCCGCTGGTTCCATCCAGCATGATGGCCCTTCCTCCTCCGCTGGTTCCATCCAGCACGATGGACATTCCTCCTCCACTGGTCCCGCCCAGGACATTAGCTGCTCCTCCTCCTCCTGATCAGCTGATTCTCCCCAATTCACCTGCTCGACCATCACCCCCTGTGGCATTACAGATGAAAAGGACTTTCAAACCTCAGACTCTGCCTAGACCCTCCGAGCCCTGGACTCCGCCTTGGCCCTCCGATCCCTCGATATCACTTCGGATCTATGATCCCTCGGCTCCACCGTGGTCCTCCAGTCTAACGCCTCCACCGGGGTTCCTCGTCCCTCCAGCTCCACCTTGGTCTGTCAGTCACCTGGCTCCACTTTGGCTCTCCGTTCCTCTGGCTACGCCTTGGCTCTCTGATCCTTCGGCTCCACCGGGGACCTCCATCCCTCTGGCTCCGCCTTGGTCCTCAGTCCCACTGGCTCTGCCTCAGTCTTCCGATCCCCCATCTCCGCCTTGGTCCTCCGAACCTCCAGCACCGCCTTGGTCCTCCAAGCCTCCGGTTCCACCCTGGTCCTCCAAGCCTTCGGCTACACTCCGGTCTCCAGGTTCTCCAGCTCCGCCTCCAGAGTCTCCTACGTCTCCGCCTACTACATCTCCATCTCCTGAGTCTCCTATGGCTTCACCTCCTGAGTCTCTTTTGGCTCCACATCCTAAGTCCTCCTCATCTTCCTCCAAGCCTTCCACGGCTGTCTCCAAACCTGATCCTCCTCCTAAACCTCCTGACCGTCTGCCAACTCTGTCCTGGCCCACTGATCCTCCTCCCAGGCCTCCAGACCCTCTGTCCAGTCACCCTGGATTCCTGTCACCCTTCCTTAACCCTCCGTGGCCTCCCGACAGCAAATTTCCTCCTCTCCCCTAGTCTTGACTGGGCGTCAGGAGCCGCCCCTTTGCGGGGGTGGGGTTATGTCATTTTCCCCTTGTTCATGGACTACATTTCCCAGTATGCACTTTTTGATTACACTCACCTGCCCTCCATCTTCCACAGCTGTTCCCTGTTCCCTCATTATTCATCTGTGTATATATACCCTCTTGTTTCCTTCACTCATTGTCAGTTCTTGTTCATATGTTAAGGTGTAGCGTTGATGTATATATTTAGTTATTTTGTATTCTTCCATGTTTATTGAATTACCTTCTTCCTTGCTATCATTAAAAGAGGCTGCGATTATTTCTTTATCCTCTTTTCTAAAAGATCACCACCTCGTTACACCATGAAGCAGACTCCCTTTCTATCTTCAAAAAAAAAAAAAAAAAAAAAAAAAAAAAAAACAGCTAAAGACACAACTTTTCCATGAGCACTTGACCATACATGCATTAAAAAAATTCTTGTTGCACTACAGTCTCTGTCTTTGTCTTTTTTGCTTTATGTGATGTTATAAAAGAACATACTGTATATAACACACACACACACAAAAGATGCTCATTTTTCTGACTGGATAAACTTTTCGTTTTTCTCTATTTGTTTGTAGATTAATTAAGAGTGGAAAGCGAATAAAAATACATAGGCAAAAAGGTGATTTAGAATGAAAGGATGAAAAATATTTCATATATTATAAGTTATAATTATGTTCTGTAAGTGTTCATGAGCGTTTTTCCTACAAATGTCAACACAGCTTGGGCATTTCTACCATTTTGTGAATGTGGAGCATTATTTTTATAAAACTCTTCCAAAAGACTACAATAATAGCCTAAAAATGTATGAGTTTCTATAACATCCTTTTGCCATCGTTATGTGTAAACATCAGTTACTCTGTTAATTATATCCGCCTCCTTTCTCTCCTTGTTGAACGACCGAAATGAAAGAAGATCTCAGTACAGATATCTAAAAAAGTTTTGACTTTCACTGTGCGAGTTTTTCAGGATAAATCAGTTTGTGATTCACTCCAGTCCAGTAGATGGCTGAAGAACACCGAGAGTTGTTTTTCTAACCGGCATAAAACAAGATGAAAGAAGAGCTGATAATCCGAGAGCCCAGTTCGGTACGAGTTTAATGTCTTTTACATAATTTTATGCATTTATATGTACTTCAAGATTTATGTGGATCAGTATTTTTCTGTGCATGTTGTTTTTCTCTCTTTGGCGTTTTAATGACCTTAAAATAAGCTTTTTATCTCAGCATGTTGCATTGTTTTGTGAAGGACGCTAAACGAGGTCAAGATAGTTTTGTTGTTGATATTCCCAACACATTCAGCAATAAACGGCGATAACTCTTAAACGGCTTAGAAAATATTTAGAAAGCTAATAATATTCTTCAAGCTTGTTTTCATTATTTTCAATCGATATTATGAGCATTTGCCTGCAAAAGCCGTCTCAATGTGAGTTACCCCGGGGAGAGGTCCTCCTGTCGCAGCGGTAAGGGACCGTGGAGAAAGTGCAATTTTCCAATTTTTTCCCCTTTTGTGTGTGTGTGTGTGTGTGTGTGTGTGTGTGTGTAATAGCTTGGTGTGTGAACTCCAATATAAACCTTCTTTTTGTAATAGCTTTTTTGTTAAAAAAAAAGAAAAAAAAAAAGCTTTTTTTGTTAAAGGACATAGAGACAGGAAACCAATGTCATTCAATAGAGGAGGACAGTGTGCAACTTTCACAGCCTTTCGTTTTACCCCTAGTGGTTGAATAGGGTATCGCATGTCCACAATTAACTTTCTTTTTGTAATAGCTTTTTTGTTGAAAAACACAGAGACACGAAACCAACGTCATTCAATAGAGGAGGACAGGGTGCAACTTTCACAGCCATTCGTTTTACCCCTAGTGGTCCACTCGGTGGCCAACTTTGGAACACTCCCGGGGAGCTATTTTTCTATGTAAACAAGCAGTATGCCAGTGCAGCTCCTATCTACTTGAATGGGGAAAGACCGAAATCTTCAAAATGGTGGATCTAGATTACATTTACATTTTACATTTACATTTATTCATTTGGCAGACGCTTTTATCCAAAGCGACTTACAAGAGAGGAAAACATAAGCGAATCATCTTAGGAGACAGTGGTATAAAAAGTGCTGTATTACAAAGTATCACTAGCATCATAATAGTATTCAAAATTTTTTTTTTTTTTTTTTTTAAATGACTGGTTAAGTGCTCATGGAAAAGATGTGTTTTTAGTCGTTTTTTGAAGACAGAGAGTGAGTCAGCTTCACGGATGGAGTTGGGAAGGTCGTTCCACCAACGTGATATGATGAAGCTGAAAGTCCGGGAAAGTGTTTTGGTGCCTCTTTGTGTTGGTGCAACAAGGCGACGTTCCTTAGCCGACCGCAGACTTCTAGTGGGCGCGTAGCTCTGCATAAATGATTTTAGGTATGCTGGAGCAGACCCAGTAACTGTTCTGTATGCCAGCATCAGAGCCTTGAATTTGATGATCAAAGAACATTTCTCAAATCAGCAGTAAAATCTAACTATACTGATATAGTACTCCCCGGGAGCATTCCAGAGTTGGCTGCTAAGTGGACCACTAGGGGTAAAACGAAAGGTTGTTAAAGTTGCGCACTGTCCTCCTCTATTTAATGTCGTTGGTTTCGTGTCTCTATGTTTTTCAACAAAAAAGCTATTACAAAAAGAAAGGTGATTTTGGACATGCTGTATCCTATTCAACCACTAGGGGTAAAACGAAAGGTTATGAAAGTTCTGCACTGTCCTCCTCTACTGAATGACACTAGTCTTGTGTCTCTATGTCCTTTAACAAAAAAGCTATTACAAAAAGAAATTGTATATTGGACATTCAGTTCACACACCAAGCTATTACAAAAAAAAAAAAAAAAAGGAAAAATTGCACTTTCTCCATGGTCCCTTACTTACCACTGCGACAGGAGGGTAACTCACATTGCGACGGCTTTTGCAGGCAAATGCTCATAATATTGAGTGAAAATAATGAAAACAAGCTTGAAGAATATTATTAGGTTTCCATGTTTTACAGTAATACTATTTTGGAAAGTATTTTCAAAGCCGTTTAAGAGTTATCACCATTTATCGCTGAATGTGTCTGGAAAATCAAAAACAAAACGATCTTAACCTCGCTGAATTTCAGGAGAAACGAGAATAAATTTGAGAATATCCTGTTGTGTTCAGATGTTCATCATGAGAGAGCAAATGGATGTGATTCACGCTGGAGAACAGCAGATGCTGCAGACACCAGTGAAGATTGAAGTAATACAAGTGGAGATAAAAGAAGAAAACACAACAGAGGAAAAACAGAGTGATGAAGATAATGATGAACAGCAGATGCTGCAGACACCAGTGAAGATTGAAGTGATGCAGGAGGAGATAAAAGAAGAAAACACAACAGAGGAACAACAGAGTTATGAAGATAATGATGAACAGCAGATGCTGCAGACGCCAGTGAAGATTGAAGTGAAGCAGGAGATAAAAGAAGAAAACACAACAGAGGAACAACAGAGTTATGAAGATGATGATGAACAACAGATGCTGCAGACACCAGTGAAGATTGAAGTGAAGCAGGAGGAGATAAAAGAAGAAAATACAACAAAGGAACAACAGAGTGATGAAGATGATGATGAACAGCAGATGCTGCAGAAACCAGTGAAGATTGAAGTGAAGCAGGAGGAGATAAAAGAAGAAAACACAGCAGAGGAACAACTGAGTGATGAAGATGATTTTATTCCTTCAGGTATATTTCTTCCTTTAATGATTTACATTTTCATGACAACAGAGTCAATTTAGAGTCTGTTACAAGACTCAAAAGCCTTGCGTTTCTTGAATTCAAGCAGATGGAGGGCTATATCTGTGGAGGCAAGGCATAGATCTAGTAGGGTCGGAGACGAATAATAAAATATCATCTGTTATCTCCCGCCACCACCCCTGGAAAATCATCCTCTCTTACCGCGGCTGCTAATGGTTCCAGGGCAAGACAGAACGATAATGGGGAAAGAGGGCAACCCTGCCAGGTGCCCCTATCCAAAGTAAAATAATCTGAAATTAATCAATTTGTTTGTACCGCCACTACCGGGTGTCTATAAAGTAAATTAATCCATCCAATAAAAGTATTCCCGAACCCGTACATTTCCAAAATCTTAAAAAAATAATCCCATTCTACCATATCAAACGCCTTTTCGGCGTCAAGTGAGATGGCAGCGACCGGAGTCTGATCATTCACCTTGGACCACATGATATTGATGAAACGCCTAATGTTATCAGAAGAGCACGGCCCTGAATAAACCCCACCTGATCTATATGTATAAGAAATGTCATAATTGATTAGCCAACATTTTTGACAATATTTTAACGTTTAACTGGATCAGGGAAATTGGACAGTAACTCTTACACTCACTCGGATCTTTGTCCTTTTTAAGAATCAGACTGATCCGGGCTTGTGTCATGGTTGGCGGAAGCTTTCCGTTCTATAATGATTCAGTATAAACTTTTAGCAAAAGTGGAGCCAGTTCTGAAGCATAAGATCTAAAAAATTCAGCGGCAAAGCCGTCTGGCCCCAGAGCCTATAGGCAAGGCCTTAATTACCTTGCCAAACTCCTCCAAGTTTATCTCAGAATCAAGAGAATTTTTTTGCTCAGTCATCAGTTTAGGGAGTTCCAATGGTTCCACAAAGTTTCTAATATCTTCATCAGTAGACGAAGATGTGGAACTATAGAGATCAGTGTAGAATTCTTTAAAAGCATTATTAATATTAATGGCCAAGGTAAATATTTCACCACCAGAAGATTTCACTGAGGGAATGGTAGAAAAAGAATCTCTCTGTTTTATATATCTAGCCAAAAGCTTCCCTGCTTTGTCCTGACTCAAAATATGACTTGCCCTGAATAGCCAAAACTCCACCTTCTGTGACAAAATTGTATTATATCTGTATTTCAATCGGGTCAATACTCTGAGGCCATCAGATGACATTCGGCACTTCAGCTCTGCCTCTGTACTTTTAATATTCCCTTCCAACTCCACGAGTTCTCATGCTTTGGATTTTTTGATGAATGAGACATACTGTATGATCCGGCCCCTAAGAACCGCCTTAAGTGCCTCCCAAGCCACACCCACATAGGATACTGAAGACCAGTTCGTCTCCATAAAGACATTGATTTCAGCCTTTAACATTTGTTGGAATTCAGGATTTTGAAAAAGGGATACATTAAAGTGCCAACTATATGATTTCTTTATCTCCATATGTGGCAACACCTCTAAACTCACCAGGGCGTAATCTGAGACTAAAATGTTTCCAATTGAGCAATCTACAACAGATGAAATGAGTGACTTAGAGATATATATATATATATATATTATATATAAATAAAAATCTATTCTAGAATAAATCTTATGGACTGATGAAAAAAATGTATAGTCCTACCAGATGGGTTCAAAAGTCTCCAAATATCTGTAAGACCAAGATTTTTACACATCCTGTGAAGCGTCACTGTTGCTCTAGGGGCTTGCACACTTTTGCTTCACTATAAACAAGTAATGAGTTCATCAAAAGATTAACGTCTCCTCCCAATATTATATCATGAGGGGTGCCAGCGGCTTGCAACATCCCTTCAAGATCTATAAAAAAGCCCTGATCATCAGCGTTAGGTGCGTAAATATTAGCCAAAATAAGACTTTGCCCCTGAATTTCAGCTAAAACAATAATGACTCCTAATTTATCTTTACTCTGTTTGAGACATTTGAATTGTAGATGTTTACTTATCAGTGTAATGACTCCCCTGCTCTTACTCAAGCCAGTACTAAAGAAAACATGCCCACCCCATATCTTTCCAAATTTTTCAGCTTCCTGCGGGGAGAGATGTATTTCTTGAAGAAACACTATATCATATTTCTTAAGCTTAAGAAGAGAAATAATCTTCCTTCTTTTTATGGGGTACCCCAACCCATTCACATTCCACATGGAGAGAGATAATCCACTCATATTAACATTTGACATTTTGACATATAAGAAAAAATAGATTGTGTGTCAAAAACAGGATTATAAAGACCACATTCCAACATTAATTCAACAATCAAACCCGAACATCCCCTAGAACTGAAAAAACAGAAAAAAGACAAACGCGTGCATTATTTTGGCCAGAATTGATCGGGGCCTGTCTCCTTACGTGGATCTCCGAGCCGGGACCCTGTGAGCTCGCTCGATTTCCAGCTTATGGCCTGCTATGTCGAGCAGACTCGGAAAGAGCCCATCCAGGAATTCCACTCCTTCTGGAACTTCCACGATACAGACGTTATTCCGCCGGCTACGGTTTTCCATGTCCACCAACTTCACCTGCTCCAAATCCATCTTGGTTGCTAGCTGATTGGCATATAATTCCCTCTCTGATGACTCCAGATAATTGATCCGTTTATCGACATCCCCCACTCTTGTAACCATATCAGTGAATTTCGCCTCCATGGCAGTGATCGATCGACGTATCACAGCAAGATCTTCCAAGTCAGCAATGAACTTCGTCAACATTGCCAACATGTTCAGCACTCTCGCTGCATTTCCCGCATCTCACTGACCAAATCGACTCCTGGGCCCGCGGTCTGCTCGGGGGTGTCAGCTTGAGCACGTAAGTGTCTTTTAATGTCTCCAGAGCCAGAGGATTTTGAATTCTTTGACATAACAGTTATTGAACAGAGTGTATCGAATCTCACCGGTTTGTCATAAAAATTATTAAAACTTTATTAAAACAGAGCTCGCCATTCACACGTCCAATCCTCGCATGTTGTCACATGACTCTCTCTCTCTCGTCTTTGTTTCTTAAATATAAAGATATATTACTGAACCTGTAGAGTTGTGTTCACAATGCATGCTAACCATGCGGAAATAAAGCGAACCAAACTCACAGCACCTCCTGAGATGATCGGAGATAATTTGCAGCATTCTCATAGATGACATTATTCTTGCAAACAGTTTTCAAATGAATGAAACCTAGGAAAAAAAGAGTGAAAACTCTTTACAAGCACTTGTTCCACGAGACAGGCTTGCACTGCATGCCTCTGAACAAACAAATCAGACACAAGCATTGACTGTTCTTAAAAATATAATAAAGTGTTTCTTCAAGTGCGTGTCTTTTTTTTCTTCAAGCATTTCTTGTCATGTGTCACTCCGAGACGTCTTAACAGGTCACCCACCTGTTGCGGGTAGATGAGCAAAATAATCCGTGCATGAAATACATTTGGACGAGGAACTTGCGAACTGGATTCAGCCTTGTTGCATATTGTGGGTGGCGGGTGCTACTTTCACAACCTGGGCTACTGTTTTAATATATTTGCCAACTTTCCAGATCAATGGTTTTGCCATTTCGTCGATCATCATCTGTTCGCAGTCGGCATCGGTATCTTTGTAAGACATCGTCAATATCTAATTACATCGCCCAGCCCTAGTAGAGTCTTGTGAAAAGTATTCAGTCGGTTTAAATTATTTTAAGTTATGCATTGCTTATAGCGAATCCAATATACAAAGTCCACACTTGTGCACGGGGGGGGTGGTCGCACGAGGTTAATACTACTTTGATGCAGTAAAAATGTCTGAATGCCTATAGCAGAGAGCAGCAGGTGTATTATGCTGCATTTACACAGCACATTAACAGATTGTTAAGATTTTGTCCCATCTACTTATATAATAACAGCTGTATTTACATTAATATTGCGTCAAGAGGGGCATTTTGATTAAAAAAAGAGCATTTGGCTGTTCACGCACGCTCACAGCTGCCTTCATCACAGGACTCGAGCGCACGGGCAGACTTTTTGGCATCGGTAGCTATTAAAATATTGAACTGAGCAGAGATTGCGTGGCACCCTTAGCCAGTTGTTGCGGCACCCTGCAGTTTGGGAACCATCAAATCAAATCAAATCACTTTATTGTCACACAGCCATATACACAAGTGCAATGGTGTGTGAAATTCTTGGGTGCAGTTCCGATCAACATAGCAGTCGTGACAGTGATGAGACATATACCAATTTACAATAACATCAAATTAACACAACACAATTTAAACATCTGTTATACACATAATTACACTCAACAATATACAAATAATAACATACACTGTACAGTATACAATACGCTGGTTTTTTTTTTTTTTTTTTTTTACTATATAGATACACATTATTCAATAAAAATTAAAAATAAAAATATAAAAAAAGTGTATATATATATATATAGAATGTACAGTATTGTACTGTATTGACATTCAGGCTGTCGGTTGATAGTCAGTTGTTAAGAGAGAACATAATATAATAATAATAATATAATTTATGACAGTCTGGTGTGAGATATAAGAGTAAGGGTAATAAAGTGCAGTGCTGATGTATTTTGATCATGGGAGATCAAGAGTTCAAAAGTCTGATTGCTTGGGGGAAGAAGCTATCATGGAGTCGGCTGGTGCGGGTCCTGATGCTGCGATACCGCCTACCTGATGGTAGCAGTGAGAACAGCCCATGGCTCTGGTGGCTGGAGTCTCTGATGATCCTCCGAGCTTTTTTCACACACCGCCTTGTATATATTTCCTGGAGGGAGGGAAGCTCACCTCCGATGATGTGTCTGGCAGATCGCACCACCCTTTGCAGTGCTTTGCGGTTGTGGGCGGTGCTATTGCCATACCAGGCGGAGATACAGCCAGTCAGGATGCTCTCCACAGTGCAGGTGTAGAACCGTGTGAGGATGTGGCGGTTTATTCCAAACTTCCTCAGCCGTCTCAGGAAGAAGAGGCGCTGATGAGCCTTCTTCACAACGACTTCAGTGTGGACGGACCATGTGAGTTCCTCAGTGATGTGGACACCCAGGAACTTGAAGCTGCTGGCTCTCTCCACTGGTGCTCCATTGATGGTGATGGGACTGTGTTCTCTGTCTTTTCTTCTGAAGTCCACCACAAGCTCCTTTGTCTTACTGACGCTGAGGGAGAGGTTGTGCTCCTGACACCAGTGTGTCAGAGTGTGCACCTCCTCTTTGTAGGCTGTTTCATCATTGTCAGTGATTAGACCTACCACCGTCGTGTCATCAGCAAACTTAATGATGGCATTGGAGCTATGTGTTGCCACACAGTCATGTGTGTACAAGGAATACAGGAGTGGGCTGAGAACACAGCCCTGCGGGGCTCCAGTGTTGAGGGTTAGTGATGAGGAGATGTTGCTGCCTATTCTAACCACCTGGCGTCTGCTTGACAGGAAGTCCAGGATCCAGCTGCACAGCGAGCTGTTTAAGCCCAGAGCCTGGAGTTTCTCATCTAGCTTGGAGGGCACTATGGTGTTGAATGCTGAGCTGTAGTCTACAAACAGCATTCTCACATAAGTGTTCTTTTTTTCCAGGTGGGAGAGAGCAGTGTGTATTGTAGTTGCAATGGCATCATCAGTGGAGCGGTTGTTGCGGTAAGCAAACTGCAGCGGGTCAAGATTGAGTGGCAATACAGAGCAGATGTAATCTCTGATTAGTCTCTCAAAACATTTGCTGATGATGGGGGTCAGAGCAACAGGACGCCAGTCATTTAAACAAGTTATTTTTGATTGTTTTGGTACAGGCACAATGGTGGATGTTTTAAAGCATGTGGGGACTACAGACAAAGAGAGGGAAAGGTTGAAAATGTCCGTAAAAACACCAGCCAGCTGGTTCGCGCACGCTCTGATGACGCGGCCCGGAATGCCGTCTGGGCCCGCGGCTTTGCGGATATTCACCTGTCGGAAGGATCGGGTTACATCCGCTACAGAGACGGAGAGTGAACTAACCTCTGTAGCTTCGGCCGCGAGAGCTCTCTCCGCGAGGGCGGTGTTATTTCCCTCGAAACGAGCATAAAAAGTATTTAGCTCATCCGGTAGAGAGGCAGCGGTGTTCATGGCGGAGTTTTTATTCCCTTTAAAGTCCGTGATGATGTTAATTCCCTGCCACATGCTTCTAGAGTTGGTGGTGTTAAACTGTCCTTCAGTCTTGCTCCTGTACTGGCGTTTTGCTGTTTTGATAGTTTTTCGGAGGGCATAACTGGCTTGTTTATGCTCCTCCGCGTTCCCGGAATTAAAAGCGGAGGTCCGCACATTAAGTGCCGCGCGAACATCGCTATTGATCCATGGCTTCTGATTCGGATAGATTCGTACAGTTCTGGTCGGAATCACTTCCTCTACACACGTTCTGATGAAACACATTACGCTATCAGCGTAAAGCTCGATGTCGTCATCAGAGGCGGACCGGAACATCTCCCAGTCCGTGTGATCAAAACAGTCCTGTAGCATAGAGTCTGATTGGTCCGACCAGCACTGGATCGTTCTGAGGGTGGGTGCTTCCTGTTTCAATTTCTGCCTGTAAGCGGGCAGAAGCAGAATGGCAGAGTGGTCCGATTTGCCAAATGGTGGGCGGGGGAGGGATTTGTAGCCATCCCGGAACGGAGAGTAGCAATGGTCCAAAACCCGGTCCCCTTGTGTGTTGAAACTAATGTGCTGGTGATATTTTGGTGCGACTGATTTTAAACTGGCTTTATTAAAGTCCCCGGTCACAACGAACGCGGCCTCAGGGTGCGGAACCATTGCGCGGCCTCAGGGTGCGGAACCATTGCGCTAGACTAACGTATTTGGCTGTTGTGTTTCCTAGTTTATTCAGCATCTTGTGCAGGAGTGCTGTTTTTTAGATGCCATATCAATTTAAAGAGTCTCGAAGTGAATTCCAAAATTACATTTGACCGCCTTACAAAGGAATGCCACTGGAACGTTAACGTACATAGCTGAATCGTTGTCATTTAGGAATAAGATCGCGAGGGTGCCTGAATCGAGATCCTGATCTTTCAACAATTAATCATGCAGCTCTTGTTGACTTAATCAACAAGCAATTTTACCCTGGTATGGTAGGTGGCTCAATGCACCTTTCAGCTGGTCCGCCCTCCTCCCATCATGAGTGAAAAGAAGAACCACTTAGCAAAACAACCAAAGACAAGCAAACAAGTTTTCTAGCGAGCAGATTGAAAAAAGAAAACAGATTTCTCTACAAGCTGCAGCAGTGATGACAAGTTTGCTCAACGAGAAATAAAACATTCGAGACACTTCACAAACTATTTCAGTTCACCTGCTGGATGAGTTGAATGGCAGTATTATCATGTGTACACAGTCTGAGGGGTGATTAGAATCGAGTGTAAAAAATATTAACGGTTAAAACATGTTATCAACTGGAACAATACTGATCATTTGCTACTGCCACACATACTGTACTTGTGTTAAGTGCATTTGTTTAAATCACGACGTAATGCATACTCATAATGACTGTTAATGGTGCAATATGTAATATATTTACTGTACTAAAGCATAAAAGTATCATCATATATTATCAGAGATTTAGGAAACATGCTAAGTTGAAATACTGGCTTCTCCAAAAACAATGCTACAGCCAGTATATTCTACTTTAAAATGTCTGTTCTGGGCCGGAATTTCTGTTTGTGTTTTGGCCTGTGTGATCCCGCCCACTGCCCATTTCCCAATAGTATGTTGACACCCCGGGTTGCCAGATTTGAAACAAGTTAGCGGGCAAACATGCGCTGCAGCCATGGAAGCCAGCAATACATCTAGCTAACATTGACAGAGTTATAAAAAATCCACATGAGCTGGTGTATAATTTGCAAACAATAAAAATATTGCAAGCGTATACGTTAGCTCATCAACTTACAGTGTAAGACTCGTCGCTTGCCATTGTCAGTTTGCTCGTTCCTGTTGCGTGTACTCAACCTGGCAACCCGCAGCCTCAACCGAGTCTGGGGAGGAGGGGGCGGGGGAGACAGGTCTCTCCAATATTTTGAATGTGGACTGCAGTACCTATTTTAATGCTTGATGTCACAATTTGCAAATCAAAAAAAGCAAATCAGGCATGCACATCGCTGGGACTTCTTTAATCTGTTCTTCTCAGGTGTGTTTCTTCAAGCACACGTCTTTGTGTCTAGTGGCATTTCTTATCGACAGTGGCGGGTAAATGTGCGAAATTACCCGCCACTGCGCATGAATACCCTGGCTGTTAGATTATAAATATTGCGGAGGGTGCGGACATGTAGTTCATGGCATCCAACAATTTGATAAGCCTTTTTACAGCTAAACTATTTATTTATTAGAATCTGCAGAATGACTCCTGACAAATACTCTCCACAACACCTCTCAAATAAATTTTTGGATTATGCATAATAACAGGAACATTGATTACAGCAGAGGATTTTGACGTCCGACAAACGGTGCTTTGATGGCAGTAACAGAGGTGCATTAAAGGACTAAATGTAAAGAATTAAAGAGACAAAACGTCTCCGAGAGAAAACCTTGTTAATGTGTAACTCTGCATAAATATAGCTTCCTATATTTATCTATTAATAATTGTAGCATTAAGATAAACTTGTATTATTTATTTTTATACAAAAAGAAAATATATTTTTCATCAGGGAGACAATTTTAAAATCGTTTGTCTCAAGGATCGCAATCTGTGGGGGCCTCAGCGAGTATTGACGCTGACAACCACCTCTGGAGTCGCAAGTTCGAATCCAGGGTGTGCTGAGTGACTCCAGCCAGGTCTCCTAAGCAACCAAATTGGCCCGGTTGCTAGGGAGGGTAGAGTCACATGGGGTAACCTCCTTGTGGTCGCGATTAGTGGTTCTCGCTCTCAATGGGGCGCGTGGTAAGTTGTGCGTGATAAGATGCGCAGATTGATGGTCTCAGAAGCGGAGGCAACTGAGACTTGTCCTCCACCACCCGGATTGAGGTGAGTAACCGCACCACCATGAGGACCTACTAAGTAGTGGGAATTGGGCATTCCAAAATTCGAAATTCGATTTTTTTTTTTTCAGCCCTAGTATTAACATTATTCATATTTGGCGAAGAAAAACACAAGATCCGTTAAGTTGTTTATTAAAAAAAGGTGATACAAAGGCAAAGATGCCACAGTATCTTCTAGTCTATTATATGAGAACTCATGAGATTAAATGCAGAGGCAGAAGAATGCAGCACAATGGAATACATTATAAATATTTTACATTTACATTCATTCATTTGGCAGATGCTTTTATCCAAAGCGACTTACAAAAGAGGAAAACATAAGTGAATCATCTTAAGGAGACAGTGGTATGAAAAGTGCCGTATTACAAAGTTTCACTAGCATCATAATAGTATTCAAAACAGAATAAAGTGCAACAGGAATTTATTTATTTATTTATTTTAATGACTGGTTAAGTCCTCATGGAAAAGATGTGTTTTTAGTCGTTTTTTGAAGACAGAGAGTGAGTCAGCTTCACGGATGGAGTTAAGGTCGTTCCACCAACGTGGTATGATGAAGCTGAAAGCCCGGGAAAGTGTTCTGGTGCCTCTTTGAGTTGGTACAACAAGGCGAAATATGAAGACAATCCACGTCAAGATCAGATCATTTTTAAAGGGTATGCAAGGCAGTGATGCAGCAATATCATTTACATCAGGGGTGCTCATTACATCAATTACAAGAAACTCCTTGGTCGATCTCGATAACCGGTCAAAAGGGAAAGAGAATAGAGTGAGAAAAGACACAAATAACAAAAATATTAAAGATTTACTTTTTATTCCCTTGCTTCTTTAACCACGCGCTGTCTGACTGACAGGCAGCTTTATGTGTGTGTGTGCTTTACATGCGCGCGTGCTTTGTGAGAGCTCATGTTAATGCAGATATGCACCTAAAATTCAGCCAAAAATGCCCGTCTTGGTGAGGTGTTAATGTAAATACAGTCAGTAATGTCTAAAGTGAACGTTAACAGTGGGACAAAAAAGTGGATTTGTATCAAAATGTCAGACTTGAAGTATAAATGTAACCTAATAGACCTGCCGCTGATAAGTGTCGTTAATATTAATCAATAACTATAAGAAAATAAACCACTCGCTGCTCTTGGCTGGATACATTTAGTAGCTTTAAAAAGTATTAATGTACTATAATCAAACAGTGATGACCAGTAGCTAGTAGTTTTAAGTTACATTTAATTTCATTCTGAATGTTTACTTGAATACTTGATTTTTTTTAAAGCTGTTAAAAAAATACTGTTTTCTTAAACTGAATTTTTGTTGTTGTCCTATTGTTTTTAATTTGTTTCTATTTATTGCTTTTTATTTATTTGTTTCTTTGTTCTTATTTGATTACAGGCTGTTGACTTGTCTCGAATAATTCTTAGAGAACTTGAAACAATGCTTACATAATTAAAAAAATAAGTATTATTTGTTGTGGGATCAAATAGGTATAGACAATCGTCATATTTCACTACTGATTACATATCAATTATGTATGGTTGATCTTGCTATAATAACATTATGAAAAAGTAGATCTCATTCCATAGAAGTGTGATTCTCCCGATTTACATGTTAAGAGAACCTGTATGAGAAAAAAATGTTTTCGTTTTAAAGACATTTGATGCAAATGAAGTACACGTCCTCACAGCTGGTCCATGATTTCTTCCTTGAGTTACATCAGCATTATATATCAGTAGTCAAAACAGCTTTCTGTGCTTTAGCAGCACCAGTTGCGCTGGTTTTGGTGACCGCAGTGGCTCCTGACACGGGATTCAAAGCTCATATTTTATTGGCTGGTGCATTTTATCAACTGGCTAAGAAATAAAAAAATCAACACAGTCACTTTGTTAGCACAATAATGTTCACTCCAGGTGTGAATGGCTTCATATGAATCCACTGTTTCAATTCAAAATTTTAATCGCAGCACAAATTCAAACTGAGCTTAAAACCATGACCGTGCCTAGAGACTGCATTGGAAAGATGTACAGTACAAAAGGAGTTACATTTTGGTTTGTTCTCACCCAAAACTGATTAGATCACTTCAGAAGAATTTAAAGATTAAACAATGTGTTATGGATTACGTTTAAGCTGCCTTTATGTGCTTTTTGGAGCTTTAAAATTTTAATCCCCATTCACTTGTATTGTATTGTAGAGCGGAACACAAATGGAAAAAAGATAAACTTCAGGTGTCTTATGAAATCCTAAGGGACTTGCTGTCTAACTTTCAGAAAGCAGTCAAGGTTGCAAAGACAGGATACTTATCATCATCATCATCATCATCGTCATTAATCCCTCTGCAATTGTCTATCCTGAGATGTCATCTGCAATCTGAAAGTTTTCTGAACACCAACTCTATACATGAAATATTTCAGTCTGGTTTGAGAGCACTTCTTAGTATGGAATCTGCCCTACTAAGTGTTTTAAAAAACATCTTAATTACTGTTGATTCTGGTGATTCTGTGACTCGTTCTTCTAGGTCAGTTCTTGTCCTCTGCAGTCAATTTTTCTAGTGGTGTGCCTCAAGGGTCCATTCTTGCCCCCATTTTATTTTCCTTATATATGCTCCCTATTGCATCTATTTTAAAAAAATATGGTGTGTCCTTGCACTGCTATGCTGATGACACCCAAATGTATCTACCATTGAAGCATAAAAACGTCTTAACCTTTGCTGGCTTGCCTAAAGGACATAAAATCTTGGCTGTCCTTGAATTTTTTTGTTTTATTATTTTTTTATATATTTTTTGCTCCCCAATTTGGAATGCCAAATGCGCTCTAAGTCCTCGTGGTGGCGTAGTGACTCGCCTCAATCTGGGTGGTGGAGGACAAATCTCAGTTGCCTCCGTGTCTGAGACCGTCAATCTGCACATCTTATCACGTGGCTTGTTGAGCGCGTTACCGCAGAGACCTAGCGCATGTGGAGGCTTCACCCTATTCTCCGCGGCATCCATGCACAACTCGCCACGTGCCCCACCGAGAGCGAGAACCACATTATAGCAGCCACGAGGAGGTTATCCCATGTGACTCTACCCTCCCTAGCAACCAGGCCAATTTGGTTGCTTAGGAGACCTGGCTGGAGTCACTCAGCACGCCCTGGATTCGAACTCACGACTCCAGGGGTGGTAGACAGCGTCTTTACTTGCTGAGCTACCCAGGCCCCCATGTCTTGAATTTTTAAGATTTAAGTGAGAATGAAACTGAAATTATTATGTTTGGACCACGGATGTGCTGTCCACATAAGCAGGGTATGCAGTGCTTAGGATTCTTGTGCTATGCTCTATCTGTTTTATAGTTCTAACGTTAGGGCGCAGTGTCTGTTTAAAGAAATATATTAAGGGATGACTGCCGTATTTACGTTACATTTGCCTTGTGCGTTCAGGTTAAGATTGTTGTCTTTGGTGGTCAGATTAATTAATTTCTGCTGTCCATTCCAGTGTTTCTCCGATTTAAATACTGTTTTTTATTGATTCGTACATATAACAATGAAAAACAAAACATATATACAGTGAATCAACATTTAACTCCCACTATTACCCCTCCCCAATCACCAACCCCACCCTGACCCTCAATGAACGTCCCTGTGGTCACATATAAATACACACACACACAAAATAATTACATAATCATACACATTTAAAACTATACTTCTTTCTCCACAGCCCCTCCCCGAGAGTCCCCCAAAAACGCCAAATAACTGCCCCATTTCCCATCAAACAAATCCCAGATCTGCAGCCTTCTACAAGACACCTCCTCAAAAGCTGCCACCCTCCCCATCTCCGTGCACTACTCCCGAAACAAGGGTGCTCCAGCCGACTTCCATCCCCTTAAAATAATCTGTCTGCCTAACATAACACTGGTCAGGACCCCATTTTTTATTTGTTTATCTCCTATATTGATGACCGCCCCATCACCTAAAATACAGAGTCTGGGGCAAAATGAAATTTGAGTGCCCAATACTTCACACACAAAACTCTGAACCTTCAACCAAAATTCTTGTATCTTAACACGCCACCAAAAAACATGGGTTGTGTCTCCATCTTCTGATTGGCATCGCCAGCTGGTGGGTGTGTCTTTAAGACCAAGCCTATACAATCTAGAGGGGGTCCAATAGAATCTATGTAAAGTCTTGAATTGCATAAGGCGCACCCTTGCATCTCTAGATACAGACTTAACATTTTTAGAATCTTAGCCCACACTCCATCCTTCAATACCAAGTTTAAATCTTTCATTCCAGTGTTTCTCAACTGTGGGAAGAGTAACGTTGTGAAACTAGTAACTTGCAATCCTTTTGTTGTATGTCAAAACAAGCTCTTCTGGCACCATGGTTCATTGTATGATTTAATGGACATAAACATGCTCTGCTCACTATATGACAATCTTTTATTTGTGCGATATGAGCAATATTACTGTCTTGAATTTCAGACATTTTGGTCATGAAGTTTGCCACTGTGACATTGTTTCCATTGACTGGTGGTTTCTAAGGCAACAATTTTACGCTCTCACGCATCATCATAACAGTTTAATGTGATCTCATGTTATGATAAATGAAACCAAATGACTATTCGACAACAATTTTTTTATTGTTGACATTGTCAATAACGTCGACTAATCGTTTCAGCCCTACAACTGGTCCAAAATGCTGCCACTAGACTCTTGAAGGCCATACGTAATCTTGAACACATTACTCCAATTTTAGTCTAGCTTCATTGGCTGCCGATTCGATATAGAGTTGATTTTAAAAATATTATTATTTGTTTATAAATCTTTAAACAATTTAGTGACACCCTGTCGCTCTGAACTGTTGTCCCTATACAATCCCTCTAGATGTCTTAGATTTGGTGATCAAAGATTGCTTTCTGTTCTTAGATCCAGACTGAAGGAAAGAGGTGACCATGCTTTTGTCATAGCTGGCCCTAAGCTCTGGAACAGTTTGCCTTGGCATATTAGAACTGCCCCTTTGCTGCCTGTTTTTAAATCAGTGCTCAAAACTCATGTATTCTCTTTGGCTTTTAATCAAGCTTAGAGATTTTCTTATGTGGTCTTTTATTGTTTTTCCTTTTTTGTATGTTCTTCCTCTTTCTTTTGTATTTGATGTTGTACAGCACATTGGTCAACCACTGTTGTATTAAATTGTGCTATATAAATAAATTTGACATTGACATTGACAATGCTGGTGGTTACTCGGCTAAAAGAATTAGCCAAAATTTGCATCACTAGTGAAAAATTAGTGGCTGGTAAAATTGGTCTTTCATCTGCCACTGTGGTTGGTGGGCAAAAATGTTAATTTCATACCCTGCTCATGTTGTTCCAAACATGTATGACTTTGAATGTGAACCACAGTAACAGAATTAATCTAAATGACTATAATTCTTGACATATCAGCCAGAATTGATGGTATAAATATAAACCTTTTGCACAGCAAAAATCACAAATATATACTGGAAGTTTGTTGTGTTCTTCCATTAAATTAGGGTTCTGTTTGATGATTTATATTTGTCCCTCTTGAATTGATTTTTGTCAATTTACTGTGTTCATTGTAGAGCTGATGGAAGTGAAAGAAGAAAGTCAAGAGCTGAATGAAGCGGAGGAGAAACATCAGTATCAGAAACAGCATGATTTAATAACTGAAGGGTCTTTAAGTGGCTCAAAAACTAACAAGAATTTCTCACCAGAAACGCATCAAAGAAGAGCAGCCAAAAATACTTTCAATTGCTCTCAATGTGGAAAGAGTTTCACATGTAAAAGCAAGCTTAATATACACATGAGAGTTCATGCTGGAGAGAGACCTTACACGTGCCATCAGTGTGGAAAAGGTTTTGTATATGCTGACCATCTCAAGAATCATCTCCACTGTCACTCTGAAGAAAGACCATTTCAGTGTGATAAGTGTGGTAAAACATTTGTTGTGGATTTTGCCCTGAAAATACATCTGAAAACTCACACAAATGAGAAGCCTTACAAGTGTTCTTCTTGTGGAAAGAGTTTTGTACGACTGTCCTATTTTAAAGAGCACCAAAAAACTCATTTGGGCATGGAGTCTCATATGTGCTTTGAATGTGGGAAGACCTTTATTACAGCCGGCCACCTGAGAGAGCACCAAAGAATTCATACTGGAGAGAAACCATTCAAGTGCTCACACTGTGGAAAGAATTTTACTCTATCAAATAGCCTGAAAAAACACAAGATAATTCATACTGGAGAGAAACCTTACAAGTGCTCACACTGTGGAAAGTGTTTCACTCATTCACAAAACCTGAAAAAACATGAGAGAATTCATACTGGAGAGAAACCATACAAGTGCTCACACTGTGGAAAGAATTTTACTCTATCTGATAGCCTGAAAAAACATGAGAGAATTCATACTGGAGAGAAACCATACACATGCTCACTCTGTGGAAAGTGTTTCACTCATTCACAAAACCTGAAAAAACACGAGAGAATTCATACTGGAGTGAAACCATACAACTGCTCACACTGTGGAAAGAGTTTCACTCAGTCACAAAACCTGAAAAAACATGAGAGAGTCCATACTGGAGAGAAACCATACCACTGCTTACACTGTGAAAAGAGTTTCTGCGCAGCAAGTAATCTACATAGACATGTAAAAAAGAATTGCCCAAGGAGTCACAGTGAGCAAAAGTCAGCTTCAGGTCCAACGATATCAAGTAAATAATTCACATTAAACCCAAAGACCGTGATACCACATGTACATCACCCAAACGTCTATCAGATATGTGTGTTTACATCTGGAAGACGTAAGTATTTTTAAGTTGTTTGCTCATCTGCAAAATGTCTATAAGACGTATGCCAATAAGTATGTCTAGTATGTCAAATAAGACATTCAGCAGATGTCTTGGACACATTTTTTGATTTAGAATGTTTGTAAATCTGATCTTTTTAATATGTTTAGCTGATGTTAATTAGATTGCAATGCTTTCCAGATGAAAAGATCTAAAACAGACATCTCAAGAGACGTACGTGTGCTATCTGGAATGGAATTTCTTCCAATAGAGCAGCATCATTTAAGAGAATAACAAAGGACATTTAAGGAAGGTCTTTGTATTAATTCAGAAATGTTGTTTGTGTGTGTGTGTGTATAGTGGCAAGAAAGAGTATGTGAACCCTTTGGAATTACTTGCTGTTAAGTATAGTTTTGTCTTAAAATCTGGTTTGATCTTCATCTAAGTTACAATAAGCCAGCCAAGATGACTCGAAGGGCACACTCCAGAATGCTCAATGAGGTAAAAAAAGAACCCTAGACTGACCACTAAAGACCATTATACGGAAAACATTAAACAGGCATGGTGTCCATGGCAGGACACCACGAAGGAAGACAAAAACAATGCTGCACGCCTGAAGTTTGACAAAGACCACCTTGACACTCCACAAAACTACTGGGAATCTGTTTTGTGGACAGATGAAACTAAGGTTGAATTGTTTGGGAAGAGAACATAGCACTACGTATTATGTAAAAAGGGCCCCACATGCCGACATGAAAACATCATCCCAATGTTGAAGTATGGTGGAGTGAGCATCATGATTTGGGGCTGCCAAAGGAGGATTGACCAGTTATTAAATTCAAGGGTTTACTTACTTTTTCCACAGTGCTGTGAATGTTTAATAAAGACATGAAAGATTATAATTGTTTGTGTGTTGATAACTTAAGGACACTGTGTTTGTCTATACACTCACCGACCACTTTATTAGGTACACCTGTACACCTACTTTTTCACGCGATTATCTAATCAGCCAATCGTGTGGCAGCAGTGCAGTGCATAAAATCATGCAGATATGGGTCAGGAGCTTCAGCTAATGTTCACATCAACCATCAGAATGGGGAAAAAATTTGATCATTGATTTGGAGCATGGTATGATTGTTGGTGCCAGACGGGCTGGGTATTTCTGTAACTGCTGATCTCCTGGGATTTTCATGCACAACTGTCACTAGAATTTACTCCGAATGGTGCCAAAAACAAAAAACATCCAGTGAGCGGCAGTTCTGTGGATGGAAACGCCTTGTTGATGAGAGAGGTCAACAGAGAATGGCCAGACTGGTTCAAACTGACAAAGTCTACGGTAACTCGGATAACCACTCTGTACAATTGTAGTGAGCAGAATAGCATCTCAAAATGCACAAAATGTCAAACCTTTAGGCAGATGGGCTACAACAGCAGAAGACCACGTCTGGCACATTATTAGGACCATAGTGTTCCAGAAGGATTTTTGAAAAGATGTACTATAATGTAATGAAATATTTATGATTCAATCCTTTTTTTAAAAAAAAAAAAAAAAGAAAAAGAAAGAAAAAAATGGGTATTAAAACACTATTTTTGAATGGTCATCAGTGGTGAAATGCACCTTTTTGTCATCACAGGATGCAGTTCCACCATCTGCCAACAGGGGCAAACGGGGTCCCGCTAACCAGCTAATTGAGTGCAACAGTCAGGTTCAGGAAGTACAAATCCCATACATTTTTTTAAATATATAGCATAATTTATTTTTAACTATAACTTTTTAAGACAGACCAACTGTGAGCTCCAAGGTTGTTAATCGATGGTATATGCTTCTGTTTAAACTATCACTCCAGATTATTTTATCTTCATAAAAAAAAAAAAATATGCTTCCCATGAATCCTGAAGACAAAGATCAGAGAATTGCTGCTTAACAAAGTGCGCTATAAGAGCTCTACAGCGACCGCCCACTCCCATGACACACTGTGACTGACGCATTCCCCGCACCCTCAAACTATTTAAATATGTGTATATATATATGGATAGTTTATGCAAAGCACCAGCCTCCAAAGACAACAATAACAGCAGTTTCAATAACGTCCTTTTGCCATTGTAATGTGTCAACATCAGTCACGTTTATGCTTTTAATTATAATTCATCCGCCTCCTTTCCTTGTTGAACGACCGAACTGAACTAAGATGTGAATTATTATTATTATTACATTTTGCATTACATAGTACTAAAATAGTTTTGACTTGGCAAAACTGAGTTTTTCAGGATGAATCAGTTTGTGATTCACTCCAGTCCAGTAGATGGCTGAAGATCACCGAGAGTTGTTTTTCTAACCGGCATAAAACAAGATGAAAGAAGAGCTGATAATCCGAGAGCCCAGTTCGGTACGAGTTTAATGTCTTTAATTCATTTGATGTATTTATGTTGTATGTGCATCAAGATTGGCATTTTAATGACCGTAAAAGAAGCTTATTATCTCAGCATGTCGCATTGTTTGGTGTTGGATGATTAAAAACATTCAGTTTCAGGAAAAACAGAAATCTGAGAAAATCCATTTATTTTCTGATATAAGAGCTCTTTAAATACAGCGGCTGATTGTTAATTAATTCAGTGTAGCTGATAATATTTTTGTAAGTATATAGTTATAATGTACAGTCGAAATCAGAAGTTTACATGCACCTTAGTCAAATACATTTAAACTCAGTTTTCCACAATTCCTGATAAACATTCCCTGTTTTAGATCAGTTAGGATCACGTCTTTATTTTAAGAATGTGAAATGTCAGAAAAATTGTAGAGAGAATTATTTAATTTAGCTTTTATTTCTTTCATCACATTCCCAGTGGGTCAGAAGTTTACATACACTTTGTTAGTATTTGGTAGCATTGCCTTTAAATTGTTTAACTTGGGTCAAACGTTTTGGGTATCCTTCCACAAGCTTCTCACAATAAGTTGCTGGAATTTTGGCCCATTCCTCCAGACAGAACTGGTGTAACTGAGTCAGGTTTGTAGGCCTCCTTGCTCGCACACGCTTTTTCAGTTCTGCCCACAAATTTTCTATCGGATTGAGGTCAGGGCTTTGTGATGGCCACTCCAGTTCCTTGACTTTGTTGTCCTTAAGCCATTTTGCCACAACTTTGGTGGTGTGCTTGGGGTCATTGTCCATTTGGAAGACCCGTTTGTGACCGAGCTTTAACTTCCTGGCTATTTTGAGATATTGCTTCAATATATCCACATAATTTTCCTTCCTCATGATGCCATCTATTTTGTGAAGTGCACCAGTCCCTCCTGCAGCAAAGCACCCCAACAACATGATGCTGCCACCCCCATGCTTCACAGTTGGGATGGTGTTCTTCGGCTTGCAAGCCTCACCCTTTTTCCTCTAAACATAACGATGGTCATTCTGGCCAAACAGTTCAATTTTTGTTTCATCAGACCAGAGGATATTTCTCCAAACAGTAAGATCTTTGTCCCCATATGCACTTGCAAACTGTAGTCTGGCTTTTTTATGGAGGTTCTGGAGCAGTGGTTTCTTCCATGCTGAGCAGTCTTTCAGGTTATGTCAATATAAGTCTCGTTTTACTGTGGATATAGATACTTGTCTATCTGTTTCCTCCAGCATCTTCACAATGTCCTTTGCTGTTGTTCTGGGATTGATTTGCACTTTTCACACCAAACTACCTTCATCTCTAGGAGACACAATGCGTCTCCTTCCTAAGCGGTACGATGGCTGTGTGGTCCCATGGTGTTTATACTTGCGCACTATTGTTTGTACAGATGAATGTGGTACCATCAGGCATTTGGAAATTGTTCCCAACGATGAACCAGACTTGTGGAGGTCCACCATTTTTTTTCAGCGGTCTTGGCTGATTTCTTTTGATTTTCCCATGATGTCAAGCAAAGAGGCACTGAGTTTGAAGGTAGGCCGTAAAATACATCCACAGGTACACCTCCTATCAAAAGATAATTGGTTAATTGTCTATAGGCTTGACTTAATTTTTTGGAATTTTCCAAGCTGCTTAAAGGCAGTTAACTTGGTGTATATAAACTTCTGACCCACTGGAATTGTGATATAGTCAATTAAAAGTGAAACAATCTGTCTGTAAACAATTGTTGGAAAAATTACTCGTGTCATGCACAAAGTCGATGTCCTAAACAACTTTCCAAAACTATAGTTTGCGAATATGAAATCTGTGGAGTGGTTACAAAAAGAGTTTAAATGACTTCAATCTGTGTATGTAAACTTCGGACTTCAACTTTATGATAATATTCCTGCTGTCAGGAAAATTAAAGCAACACAAAGCACACGTTTATACCATCTCAAAAACAGTTATGTCGTTTAACTGATCTGCTCTTGTGTATAATCATATAATAATCTTTTAGAGTTTGATGAATATCAGTCCATTATAATGATGATGTTTTTGTGTTCAGATGTTCATCATGAGAGAGCAGGTGGATGTGATTCACACTGGAGAACAGCAGATGCTGCAGACACCAGTGAAGATTGAAGTGAAGCAGGAGGAGATAAAAGAAGAAAACACAACAGAAGAACAACAGAGTGATGAAGATGATGATGGTTTTATTCCTGCAGGTATTTTTCTTCCTTTAATGTTGTTTTACATTTTCATGAAAATAGATCAGTCATGTCAGAATCTGTTAACAGAAGGTTTTATCAACCAAAAGTCACACCTAAAAAGTTTCCCACAGCTTTTATTGTTTTAGAAGTGCTCAGTATGAGCAGTATTATTTTTTTTTTAATTTTCTTTTTTTTTAATTTATTTAAAATTTCTAAGGTCATGACAATTCTTCAGGAGTAGTGACTCTGATTTAGGGATTTCTGCTTAAAGTCTTAATTGTATTATTTTTAAGATAATGTCTTTAAATGGTCATGAAACACTAAACTTTCTAAGATGTTAGCACATACATATGTGTTGCACATTATAGCAGACAAAGTTAGCATCCATTATTTGTAATTTTAGAAGGAAAGTGGTTAATTTAGGGATTTTATGTGCTATTTTCATCTTCTGGGTTTAAAATCAACATCTAGTCAACGTCAAAGGATGTGGTGTTTTCACACACTATTAGGGATGGGCAGATCGGTCCTAAAGTATCGATACTGATCGGAAAAATATCGATTCTAACATTTTGTTTTTAAACTAGGGATATTATTATTTGGTTACTGTGAACATGAACAATAATCATAAGTTTCAAAGTGAAGTAAAGGATTAGGCCATATTAGCAAATACTCTGCAGGATGGGAACCATTTCTTCTTCTGCTCATCTTAACATACATAAATGCTGAAAGACACAAGCAGACAAGCGCTTGCACCGTCACAAGACTCGTTCAAACAAGAGGGATCAGTGTCTTGTAGAGGTAATGGTAGAAAATCAGAGAAACAGCTTCTGGAGTAAATTCACATTAAATAACAACATATCTAAAGGTGACATTTCTTATAATGAGTTTGTGTGTAATTGTTGTTAATAAGTAATTAAAAAATAGTTAACCATGGTTTTACTACAGTAATATTGTAGTAGTGATCATGGTTAATTGTGTGGTAACTATGGGTAAACTAAATCCTATGCTTAAACTATAGTTACTGTAGTGAAAACATGGCTAATTTTTGTAAGGGTAAACAAAACAGAAGATTAATAATTTTCTGTTTAGGCTAACAAATGTAAAAAAAAAAAAATGAATTATGACTGAAAATAATATTTCAAATTACCCAATTTATCCCAAGAAATCAAATAAAAAAATAAAAAAGCAATTTAATAGAGGTATTGGTATCGGTATCGACAATATTGGACTTAAAATGATTGGTGTCAGATCAAAAAGAAAATAAGTGGTATCGCCCATCTCTACACACTATAGTGTGTCATCAGTAGATGTGTTTGACTTGAACTGCATCTCGATTTACCGATTGGTGAGATTTGCCGGTTGCAGTTGGGGGAGGAGTTGGAAATAGAGCTGTCAAGCCGGACACTTTGCGCTTCCCGTTGCGTGCTATGCTACATCAGTCACTGCAGGTTGTGTAATGTTTGCTTTCTTTGTTACAGATGAAGTGGAATTCATATAGAAAGAGGTTTAAATTTCACACATAAACCCCAGAAATACTATTAATTTGAAAACGTTATGTGCTGCTTAATACAGTGCCTACTTTGTGTACAAGAAGGAAATACAATAAAAACCTATATCATTTTAATAGCAGTGTGGAGTGGGACGTGGTTGTGTGTCTGTCACTGGGGAAAGAGGAAGCGTTAAGGGCCATCACCTGGTGATTGTTAACATTAAACACCTGTGTATCATTTCAGTGATGATGGAGACAGGCTTTAAAAGGCCACCGGAGCGACAGACAGACAGAGAGAGACCAGCGATGCTGTGTGTGTGCTGTAAAGCCAATACTTTGTTGTGAAGCTGAAAAGCATTGAATTAAAAGTTGACTCACGTGGACTGTGAAACCGGCTCCTGTGTCCTAGAAACGCTAGAAATTGGGACAAATGGCTAGAACCCCTATTATTTGCAGTCAGGGAGGTTTCGCAAGCCTCCACAGGGTTTTCCCCCTTCGAGCACCTGTATGGACGTCGGCCCCGCGGGGTGCTTGATGTCATATGGGAGGCGTGGGAGGAGGGACCTTCCCAAAGCAAAAATTAAATTAAATATGTCCTTGATCTTCGATCAAAGATACACACACTGGGTCAGTTGTCACAGCAAAATTTGCTCCAAGCTCAAGAGACACAAAGCCAACTCTATAATAGGGGTGCCCAGCTGTGGGAATTTGCACCGGGAGACAAAGTACTTGTATTACTCCCCACATCGAGCTCAAAATTACTCGGCAAGTGGCAAGGGCCCTTTGAGGTTACATGGCGAGTATGGGATCTCGATTATGAGGTTGAACGAACGGATAGAGGCGGAGCACGTCAAATTTACCACCTCGACCTCCTTAAATTATGGAGAGAGGCGGTCCCCGTGTCCATGGCGACGGTAGCTCCGGAGAGGGTGGAGCTCAGTCTGGAGGTGAAGTTCAAAGCCGATCCATTGCAATTGCAAAGGGAATTTGCAGACGTGTTCTCTCCTCTTCCCGGTTGTACTAACCTCATACAACACCATATCGAGACCCCACCAGGAGTGGTAGTACGTAGTCAGCCATACCGCTTTCCCGAACATAATTAGAATTAGAGGCAATGCTCAAGATGGGGGTAATACAAGAATCACACAGCGATTGGGCCAGCCCGGTTGTTCTTGTACCTAAGAGTGGCGGGTCAGTCCGGTTCTGTGTAGATAACTTGAAAGTCAACGCGGTGTCTAAATTTGACGCATATCCAATTGACAAACTGCTCGATCGTTGGGTGCGGCTCAATTTTATTCAACACTGGATTTTACAAAGGGATATTGGCAGATTCCCTTAACTCCATTATCCCTAGAGAAAACGGCATTTTCCACAACGTTCGGATTACACCAATTCGTCACTCATCCGTTCGGTTTGTTCAGGGCTCCTGCCACGTTCCAGCGACTCATGGATAAGATTCACCGACCCCACGCTGCATACACAGCTGCCTGTTTAGATGACATCATCAAATACAGTAACAACTGGCAGAGGCATATGCAGCATCTGAGAGCTGTCCTGAGGTCGCTGAGGTGGGCGGGGCTCACAGCAAATCCGAAAAAGTGCGCAATTGGACAGGTGGAAGTACGGTATCTGGGCTTCCACTTGGGTCATGGGCAGGTATGGCCTCAAATTGATAAAACTGCAGCAATAGCAGCCTGCCCACGTCCCAAGACCAAAAAGGAGGTGAGACAGTTTATGGGGCTGGCTGGCTACTACTGAAGGTTTGTGCCTAGTTTCTCTGATGTCACCAGCCCCATGACTGATCTCACTAAAAAGAGGGGCCAGATCTGGTCCAGTGGATGGAGGCGTGCCAACAGCTTTTACGAGAGTGAAATCTGCACTCTGTGGCAGACCGCTTTTACATGCTCCTAACTTCTCTCTCCCCTTCATTTTGCAGACAGATGCATCAGAGTGGGGGTTGGGGGCCGTGCTCTCGCAGGAGGTGGAGGGGGGTGAAGCGGCCCATGCTGAACATTAGTCGCAAGCTCTCTTTGAGGGAGACTAAGTACAGCACGATTGAGGAAGAGTACCTTGCCAGCAAGTGGGCAGTCCTAATTACCTGCTGGGGCAGGCCTTCATCCTCTGCTCGGATAACGCCCCGCTTCAGTGGCTCCACCACATGAAGGATGCCAACGCACGGATCACTCGTTGGTACCTGGCACTTCATCCCTTCAAATTTAAGGTGGTCCACAGACCGGGGCCGCAGATGGTTGTGGCTGATTTCCTCTCCAGGATTGGGGGGGGGGTGGGGTATGTGGAGCAGGACATGGTCATGTGTCTGTCACTGGGGAGAGATGAAGCGGTAAGGGCCATCACCTGGTGATTGTTAACATTAAACACCTGTCTCGTTTCAGTGACGATGGAGACAGGCTCTAAAAGGCTGCCGGAGTGACAGACAGACAGAGACCAGTGACTCTGTGTGTGTGCTGTAAAGTCAATACTTTGTTGTGAAGCTGAAAAGCCAATATTTTGTTGTGAAGCTGAAAAGCATTGAATTAAAAGTTCACTCATGTGGACTGTGAAACTGGCTGCCGTGTCCTTCCTACTCGAACCCCTCTACAAGCAATAAAGAACTTTTTCTTGATTTCTTCATTTTGACTTGATTTTTATGAATGATTGTTGTCATCGGAGAGATCTGATCAATTACATATAAGCTTTGTCATCACCGGAGCTTGTGCATCCGCCAGATGATTCCTTTCTAAATGTTTTTGCGGTACTTTGATGGCATACGTCACAAGTAGGATGAAATTTAAATATCTAAATGACCTTCACTGAATTTCAGGAAAAAATACCTCAGAATTTTTATTACGTTTAATTCAGTAAAAAAATCACTGTAAAAATCCTATTTTTATTCAGTGTTTTTGTCTTGTTTTCCATTTGAAAACATCTAAAAATCCTTAAAACAAGATACATTTACCTGAGGAGCAACATGTAAGATATTTAGGCATGCTTTCAGAGAACATATCTTGCATATACTCTCTTGGGCAAAAACATGGGCCAAGCCCAAAATGGCAAAACATTTAACTTAAACAAATCATTTGTCAGGAAATTAGCAAGAATTAAATGCACTCCTGGTGCACTTCTGTGCCACCATGTGATGTTTGGGGAAAAGCTGGAAACAGGGACATTCACTTATAAAGTCTTCTTGTATGCAAAGGAAAAATCATTATAATGATTAAAATGTTTGATATAAAATGCAAACTAACACATATCTGGGTGTACAACATTTTTCAAAAATATCTTCTGGGATGTTTTTTTTTTTTCTTCTTAAAAGATTAGTCATACCTGATTCAGCCCATCAAAGGCCTGATAACAAGCTCATAAATGGAACCAGGAGTGATAGAGCAGGGAGAGGTTTACAATATTCAGTGTTGTGAGTCCCAAGGTAAAGGAGTGCTGCTCCAAAAAAAGCAAAATATCATGCAGAGGTTGCTGTCAGAAACCGCACAGCTGGTCTGCATTAGGCAAACTGTAGCTATTCTGAAGTTTACAAGACCTTAAAGGCTAACCGGGAAACATTTTTTAACTACTCATCAACCGTTTGAAGTCATCAATACTGAGTGAAATAACATTGACTCTTCTTTCTGTGAAAAGCTGTCCACAAGTTTACCCACAAGGCTTAAACATTTAAAGAAATCAAAGGGAAAAACTATCCCATACTAAGTTACTTTATCTATTTGTTAAATTCTTGCTAATTTACTGACCAGTGATTTGTGGTTAAGACCATTAAAAGCTTAATGTTTTGCCATTTTGGGCATGGCCCATTTGTTTTTTGCCCAGGAGTGTATGTATTTTCTCAGGCACTCATTTAGTCTAAATTGATGCACAATTTACATAATTTCAGTAGTACACCCAAATTACGATATCCAAATCATACTGATGTTCATGTGTTGTACTTGCTATAATTTACTTCCATGTTGTTTCTTCATCAAATAGCAATGTCAAATGTAAATCAAGTCCAAACAACAGCGCCACCTTGAGTAAGAAATAGCATGTATAATATGTATGTGTACACGCATATGAGATACTGATAATTCACCATTGTTGCACAGAAATATAGTACTTGATTGTATGAATATAGTACTAATTTCTCTCGTAATAGACAAATAAATAGATATCCTGTGGTAGTAAACATTTATAGAAATGAAATAATTAAAAAAATAAAATTTATGTAAGTGTCCCCCCCACTCGATACCTAGGTTCCGACGATGTCTTTTGATTCACTAAAAAGAAGAGATGCACCAATGTATCAGCCAAACATTGGTATCAATCGATAAAGCAATTATATACGCTATCTAGTGGTTGACCGATATATTGCCGAGGTCAATAAATCGGTATTCTTTTATTTTTTTATATTAAATTTTTTTTATTGATTCAAATATTTGACAAAGAAAAACAAAACAAATCTACATTGAATAAACATTTAACTCCCTCTGTTACCCCTCCCCAATAACCAACCCCACTCCAACCCACAACGAACATCCACGTGGTAACACATAAGTACACACAAAAAGTAATAATAATAATAAAACAATAATCATACACATCTAAAATTATGCCTCTCCACAGCCCCTCCACGAGAGTCCCACAAAAACTCCAAATAACGGCCCCATTTCCCATCAAATGAATCCCAGATCCCCAGACTTCTATATGAAACCTCCTTGAAAACAGCCACCCTCCCCATCTCCGCGCACCACTCTCTTAATTAGGGCACTCCAGATGTCATAATCACTTCCATCCCCTTAAAACATTCTGTCTGCATGTCATCACACTGGTCAGAACCCAAGTTTTTATGTGTTTATCCCCTATTTTGATGACTGCCCCATCGCCTAAAATACAGAGTCTGGTTCAAAATGAAACCCAAGTGCCCAACATGTCACACATAAAACTCTGAACCTTCAACCAAAATTCTTGGATCTCATCACACCCAAAAAAAACATGGGTTGTGTCTCCATCTTCTGATTGGCATCGCCAGCAGGTGGGTGTGTCCTTAAGACCAAGCCTATACAATCTAGAGGGGGTCCAATAGAATCTATGTAAAATCTTGAATTGCATAAGGCGCACCTTGCATCTCTAGATACAGACGTGACGTTTTTTAAGAATCTTAGCCCACACCCCCTCCTCCAATACCAAGTTTAAATTTTCTCCCATAATCTCTTGAGAGAAGTTAAAGCTCCATCCCCCTGACTCTGAATTAGCAAGGAGTAATACACTGATGCCTCATGACCTTTTCCAAAAGCAGTAATAACCACCCCCAGAGTATCTGCCGCTTTAGGGGGTGGATGCTACTCCCAAAATTAGTACAGAGCAGATGGCGCAGCTGTAAATACCTAAAGAACTGAGATCTGGGGATCCCAAAATGTTGAACCAAATTTTCAAAGGATGTCAATACTCCGCTCTCATATAGGTCACCGAGTGTAGTAACCCCCCTCACAATCCACTCTGACCAGCATAAAGGGGACTTATTAATACATAACTTTGGGTTCATCCTCATGCTCAAGGCAACATTTAAATAAATGTCCGAATTAAATACTCTGGACAATTTTGTCCATACCGATCACAAATGCGAGATAACGGGGTGTAACTTAACTTCTCCGATTAGTTTGATAGAAAGGCTTTGCAATGGTTAAATAGGGGCAAGAACTTCCTGTTCAATACAAAACCAGGGAGGGACTCTCTCAGGTGGAAACAACCAATGAGCCAAATGTCTGAGACCGAATGCATAATAATAAACCAAAATCTTGGGTAGGCCTAGCCCACCTTTGTCAATCGGCCTATGTAACTTGTTGAAATGTAGTCTGGGATGTTTATCATTCCAAATAAAGGACTTTGCTATACTATCAAATTGCTTGAAAGAAGAGAGAGGGACATCTACAGGGAGTGATTGTAGCAGGTAGTTGAATTTTGGAATACAGTTCATTTTAATAACATTAACCTTCCCAATCATAGATAAATATTAATGAAGCCCACCTGCCCACATCACTTGAAAACCTTTTTATTAAGGGGTCAAAATTAACTCTAGCTAAATCACACAAATTTGCTGGGAATAAAATGCCCAAATACTTAATGCCCTGTTTGGGCCACTTGAAGACGCCCGGCTGAAAAGCCGTTGCTGGGCAGTACGCTGTCAGAGCCAAAGCTTCGGATTTAGACCAATTGACTCTGTATCTTAAGAACTTAGAAAAGGAATTAATAATTCTGTGGAGGCAAGGCATAGATCTAGTGGGGTCGGAGATGAATAATAAAATATCATCTGTGTAGAGCAAAGGTGTCAAAAAAAATCTGTGTTATGCGCCATACCTCCCACCACCACCCCTGGAAAATCATCTTTCCAGGGCAAGACAGAACAATAATAGGGAAAGAGTAAATAATACCTATCCAGAGTAAAATAATCTGAAATTAATCAATTTGTTTGTACCGCCACTACATGGTGTCTATAAAGTAACTTAATCCACCCAATAAAGTATTCCCAAACCCATATATTTCCAAAATCTTAAAAAGATAATCCCATTCTACCATATCAAACACCATTTTCTGCTTCCAGTGAGATGGCAGCTTTGGAGTCTGATCATTCCCCACTGACCACTTGATATTGATGAAACACCTAATGTTATCAGAAGAGCTACGGCCCCGAATAAACCTCACCTGATTAATATGTATAAGAGATGTCATAACTTTACTTAATCGGTTAGCCAGAATTTTTGACAATATTTTTACGTCTAGCTGGATCAGGGAAATTGGATGGTAACTCTTACACTCGCTTGTCCTTTTTAAGAATCAGACTGATCTGGGGTTTGTGTCATGGTTGGCAGAAGCTTTCCATTCTTTAATGATTCCGTATAAACTTCTAAAAAAAGTGGAGCCAGTTCTGTAGCATAAGATCTAAAAAATTAGACGGCAAAGCAATCTGGCCCCAGAGCCTTGCCTCTAGGCAAGGCCTTAATTACTTCATCAAGCTCCTCCAAGGTTATCTCAGATTCAAGATAATTTTTTTGCTCAGTCATCAGTTTAGGGAGTTCTAAAGGTTCCACAACATTTCTAATATCTTCATCAGTAGACGAAGACGTGGAACTATAGAGATCAAGATAGAATTCTTTAAAAGCATTATTAATATCAGTGACCATGGTAAAAACTCTCTCTGCTTTATATATCTAGCCAAAAGCTTCCCTGCTTTGTCCCCCGACTCAAAGTATGACTGTCTTGCCCTGAATAGCCAAAACTCCACCTTCCGCAACAAAATAGTATTATATCTGCATTTCAATAGGGTCAATTCTCTGAGGCCATCAGACGACATTTGGCGGTTCAGCTCTGCCACGGCACTTTTAATATTCCCTTCCAACTCCACGAGTTCTCGTGCTTTGGATTTTTTGATGAATGAGGCATAATGTATAATCCGACCCCTAAGAACCTCCTTAAGTGCCTCCCAAGCCACACCCACAGAGGATATTGAGGACCAGTTGGTCTCCATATAAACATTAATTTCAGCCTTTAACATTTGTTAAATCAGGATTTTGCTAAAGGGATACATTAAAGCGCCAACTAAATGATTTCTTTTTTCCATATGTGGCAACACCTCTAAACTCACCAGGGCGTGATCTGAGAAACAGATGAAATGAGGGACTTAGATATAAAAAAAAAATCTGTTCTTGAATAAATCTTATGTACTGATGAAAAAATGTATAGTCCCTTCCAGATGGGTTCAAAAGTCTCCAAATATCGGTAAGACCGATATTTTTACATATACTGTGAAGCGTCAATGTTGCTCTAGGGGGCTTGCACAATTTTGCTTCACTATAAACAAATACTGAGTCCATCAAAAGATCAAAGTCTCCTCCCAATATTATATCATGAGGGGTGCCAGCGCCTTGCAACATCCCTTCAAGATCTATAAAAAAGCCCTGATCATCAGTGTTAGGTGCGTAAATATTAGTCAAAATCAATCTTTGCCTCTGAATTTCTGCTCAAACAATAATGACTCTTCCTAATTTATCTTTAATCTGTTTGAGACATTTGAATTGTAGATGACTTCCTCAGTCCATTGATTTTATGAAGGACATCGCTTGTTGTGGGCATGTAAATATTTTGCAGCCATCCTTAGTATCTATTCTCAATTTGGCCAGGAACTAAAGTTTAAAAGCGACCCTTCGTTGATGCAAAAGTTCCTTGAAGGAGTGTTATTCCACAAAACAAACTCCAGCCGCTAGGCGTAACCAAAACCAAAAGAAACAAAATGGCGCCCAGCCTCCTCAGACAGTCAAGTGTATGCCCAGCGAGTCAATCCACTCGGGGGCCACATGAAAATCACCAAATGGCTTACTCACCCCATTGACTTTATGAAGGACATTGCTTGCTGTGGGCATGTAAATATTTTGCGGCCATCCTTTGTATCTATTCTCAAATTGGCCGGGAACATCAGTGCAAAAGAGATCTTCCGTTGATGTAAGAGTTTCTTGCATTCCTTGAATTGATCACGTTTCTCTCTTGTCAAATTCGCAAAGTCTAGGAACAAGAAAATGCTGTGATTCTTCCAAGAAAGCCTTCCTTTGCTCCTGGCCTCGCGCAATACGAGATCTTTATCGGATGATCTCAGAAATTTGGCCAGAATTGATCGGGGCCTGTCTCCCTCCACAGATCTCCGAGGCGGAACTCTGCGAGCTCACTTGATTTCCAGCTTATTGCCTGTTATGTCGAGCAGACTCGGAAAGAGTTCATCCAGAAATTCCACCATATTCTGACCCTCTGCTCGCTCAGGAATTCCAACAATTCAGACGTTGTTTCAGCGGTTACGATTCTCAAGGTCATCCAACTTTTCCCAAATGCGTTCCAAGTCCGCCTTGATCGCTAGCGGTTTAGCAGCTAATTCCCTCTCCGATGACTCCAGATAATCGATCCATGCGCAGAGCTCGCCATTCACACATTCATGGTGCTACGTGACTCTCCAATAAAGAATCACCTGCTTGCATGTGAAGGAGTCGTCTGAGAAATGTAAACGACCAGTCTTAGTTTGTTTTAGTTTTAACATGCCATGTTAATACAGAAATAGACCGGTGTGCAACACAATCTGATTTAAATGATCCCACATTTTTGAGGTGTGACAGACATGTATGAGCTCACAGGTCTCTGTTTTCATGAGTGCGCTAGGTACTGCGCTACGTGCAAATAACGTGTGCTGCATCTTATCTAATTTTCATGAGAGTGCTAATTCTAAGCGCAATTTTCGTATATGCGCACAAACTGTGGGTGTATTATATGTTAATAAAGTGCCGCAAAGCCCAATTTGCTATTTTCCTGAGAAATAGGTCATTGCCCCACATTTCAGAATCACGTCTCTTTTCAGCACAAAGACTCAATTTAGTTCCTACATTTGCAATTTGGAGATTCCACCAGCAGGTGTTATTACAGTTCATGTCCAAACTCTGAAAATATGTTGGAACATCAAATTATGTCCCTGATAATCACTGCTGTAGCCATTTTATGAAACAATTATGAGATTTGTGTTAAACTATCTAGAGGTCATGGTTTAATTTTCAATTCTTATTATGTTTATATTTACAATTGTATTTATGATCTAATTTATATTGGTATTTTTTCACCTGTTGTCGTAGAGTGATTTTTTAGTCACTGCAAAAGAAGCCGGTGGAAGAAGTTGAGAGGGTAAAATGTGGTTTAGTGCATTTTTCTTTTTTAACCACTTCGTTATTTTGATTTGAGTTTCAATAAATGAATTTATTATTTTATTTTGTTTTTGCAAAATCGACTCATAGAATTGAAGTGCATGCTAAAACCAAACAAAAAACAATCACTCAAACCACAGCCTAACTAGCGCTCTTGAAGTATTCCCCATAATGTTGAAGATTTTGAATCTTTCAATCTCCCTCCTCAACAGTTCAGTGTAACTTTTAACCATCTTTACTAATGATAAAAAAATCTAATATCAATACAACTTCTATCATATACCGTTTGCAAATATGCAAATATCTTGTTTAAACAGATGTAATTCACAAACCTCACAAAACGTACACAAATCCAGCATTTTTGATCAGTTCATGACAGTCCATCCAGGTAAACCGGGCCGTGAAACTGAAAGCTGTCAGGAGACTGCTGCTTGCTGGATCCGTCCAAAATCTCTTCAAAGCTTCACGTGTGCTTTATGTAAATGTCATATTCACTGTGCACTGTATGTACAATTGCTTTGATTTTGTCTTTTTTGGGAAAATACAATTGCTAATGCACACATCATGCTTGGTTGCTAGACTACTGTGTGCAATTTTTTCCTTCTTATAAATTAGTAATTTCTTCGAATCCAGGGTGTGCTAAGTGACTCCAGCCATGTCTCCTAACCAACCAAATTGGCCCGGTTGTTGGGGAGGGTTGGGTCACATGGGGTAACCTCCTCATGGTCACGATTAGTGGTTCTCGCTCTCAATGGGGCGCATGGTAAGTTGTGCGTGGATCACGGAGAACAGCATGAGCCTCCACATGCGGAGTTTCCGCGGTGTCATTCACAACGAGCCACGTGTTAAGATGTGCGGATTGACAGTCTCAAAGGTGGAGGCAACTGAGAATTGTCCTCCGCCACCCAACTAAGTAGTGGGAATTGGGCATTCCAAATTGGGGAGAAAAGGGATAAAAAAAATGCCTTTCCACAAATGCCAACATAATCCTCAATCCTATCTAAGAGAATGTCGTGATCTGTGGTGTCGAAGGCAGCACTAAGATCTAAAAGCACTAGAAGAGAGATGCAGCCATGGTCCGATGATAAGAGCAAGTCAGTTGTAACTGATAAGAGCAGCCTCTGTATTATGATGGGGCCTAAATCCTGACTGCCTAAATTCTTCACAGATACAATTGCTCTGTAAACAAAAGACCAGAAGTGGAAGGACACTACCTTATTTTAGAAATAAATGGGATATTTGAGATTGGTCTGTAATTAGCCAACTCTCCAGGATCAAGCTGTGGTTTCTTGATTAAGCTGTTTAATAACTGCCAGTTTGAAAGAGAGGATCTGAGATTACAGGGAACACCTCTTTCAGTATCTTGGTTGGTATTGGATCTAGCATACATGTTTTTGGTTCTGATGCTTTTACAAGTTTTGTTAGCTCTTCTTTACCTATAATAGGGAAGGACTGAAGTTGCGTGTAGGGAATACTATGGGACACTGTCTTCTGAGGTTTTGTTGCAGGCAGTTGCATAATACCAATTTTCTTTCTGATAGTCTCAATTTTATTTGGAAAGAAATTTATATAGTCATTACTACTGTACTGCCAGGGAATTCTTGGATCAGTTGAAGCTTTGTTCCTGGTCAATTTAGCCACGGTACTGAACAAACACTTACCATTGATGTAGTTATCTTCTACGAGTTTGCTAAAATATTCAGACCTGGCAGCTTTTAGAGCCTGTCTGTAGTTTGAGACATTATCTTTCCATGCACCACGAAACACAGCTAATTTTGTACTTTTCCTTTTGTGCTCCATTTTCCTGGCTGATCTCTTAAGAGTGTGAGCTTTTCTCTTTAACTTTCTTTAACTAATGGGAGACGACACTATCTGGAGTGCTAGAGAAGACTGCATCCATATTTTCTGTGACTACATCAAGTTCTTCTGAACTTTTTGGCATAATTAGTATTTGAGACAGGTCAGGAATATTATTAGTGAAGTAGTGGTCGAACGAATAGTTCTACCCGAATAATAACATGTTATGTATTGAGTGAATTTATCTATAAAAGATACGAGGTAATGATCTGAGATAGCAGTGCTCTGTGGCAGAATTTTCATATTATCGACATCAACTCCATAAAACAGAATTAAATCTAGCGTATGATAATGGCAGATAGACAGAGGTGAGAATATCGATAAATGCTAATTCCAATGTGTAATTTTCATGATCTATCTGAATGTTGAAGTCACCAACAATTAAAGCTCTATCCACAGTAACTACTAGATCTGGCAGAAAATCAGCAAATTCACTAGGGAAGTTTGTGTAGGGCCCTGGGGGTCGGTATAAAGTAGCAACAGTGAAAGACAACAGAGATTTTTATTTATATTGAACAATGTCACAGTAAGCACAATCACTTCAAAAGAATTAAACTTGAATCCTGACCTCTGAGTAATGCCAAAATCATCACTGTAAATTGTAGCAACCACTCCTCCTCAACCCTTCAGGCGAGGCTCATGTTTATAACAATAATACATTCATCCGATTTAAGCCAAGTTTCTGTCAAACAGAGCACATCCAGACTGTGATCTGTATTAATTCATTTACAATTAGTGCTTTGGAAGAAAGAGATCCAATGTTTAGTGGCCCAAACTTTATTAGATGTACAGTATGTCTTAATTTTTGGTCATTTTCTAGTTTGACAGAAATATTTTTTCTGAAAGAATTAACGGCTTTGTGTTTGGTTGTTAAACTTGTATCCTGACCTAGAGAGACAGTCACTATACGAGATCTAGGAGATACAGTCTTTATGTGTTGGAGTTTACGTGACCTCTCATTACAGCTAGTGGACAGTTGGTTAAGCCAGTGTGTCTGCTTCTGACCTTGGCCCCGGTGAGTCAAACACTTAAAATATTAAGACTGTGAGCCCAATTATGAGAGAACAGCAGCACCTTTCTTGGAGGGATGGAATCCATCTCTCTTTGGCAGGTCAGGTCTACCCCAAAAACTCGTCTAATTGTCTATAAATAATATGCTATTCTCCGGACACAACTCAGCTATTCGGTAACACTAATCTTCTATAAATCTTGTAACCGTGACGAGCAGGGAGGGGGCCAGAGCATATTAAAATGTCTGACATAGTTTTTGGAAGTTCACACACCTCTTTTACATTATTTATAATGATCTCTGACTGGCGAAGCCGGACATCTTTAGTGACGACTTAAATAACAATCTTAAAAAAATTAGCATTTTCAAATTTGATCTGATTTCAGGCTCCTTTGCCCCCAGAAAACATATAATAATGGTGGCTGGAGTCTCTATTTTCACGTTCCTTAAAATAGAATCACTTATAACCAGGGCACATTCAACAGGATTCTAAGTGGGTGCATCACTGAGTGGGGAGGACCTGTTGGAAACTCTTAACAGGAACGGGAGACTGGTGTCATGTTGCCCTGCGAGTATGCCGCAGAGAACCCAATTGCCCTGCTGTGGGGGCTCTACAGCCGGAACCTAAGTGTGGGTGTTGCTCGCTGTACCTGCTGCATCCAAAACAATATCTACCGGCTTCCCTTTCCACTGACCTCCACTAACTGTCACAGTCTGTCTCCCTCATTCTCTTCAAGGACTCTTATATTGAAGTTTTCCCTCAGACTCCATTTCCCAGAATTCACTGCCCTAATCACTTTTATCAGTTCTTCATCATCTGCACATGACTTCTATTCCCTCATTAGTTTCTCAGTGTATAAATACCCTCTAGTTTTGTTAAGTCTTTGTCAGTCCTTGAAGTGTTACCTTATGAAGTGTTACATTGTGCTTCATTTTTGATGTTAAGCGTTAGTGTTTGTTCCACTCCAGCGTTTGTTTCCACTCCAGCTTTGTTCTACTCCAACGATTGCTATTAAAGAATTTGAAGTATTTACTCCTGAGTCTCCTCTCTTCCACTCCAGACACCCAGCGTTACACTAACGTTCGGATGCGTGTCTCTAACTCTGTAATTTTCTCAGTTAGGCTAACTAATTCCTTACATTTATCACATGTAAATCCCTCTCCGCTGATGGATGAAGCTATAGTAAACATGTGGCATGCAGTGCAAGTAGCGATAACATGTGTTGGTGCCATGACTTACCGCAGTTGTTTGTTGTATAGGTTATGTGGTTCATGGGCAGCGGGGTTTGAGATTGATGCAATAATCTGTGAAAAAAACGCATAGGTAGAAACTGATGCCCACAGTGTAAATTGCGGTGAAAGTAGAAAAAAAAATTATGCATGTGGTAAAATAGAGATTAAGACTAAAATACTGAGAATAGAAAAATAGAAAATGCTAAGCAGGATAGCAGGCTACAAACATAAACTTGAGCTACGCACCAGTTTCAACAGGAACAGGAAACAGCGTCACAGAGTAACAGGAGAACATTTTACTTTTCACAGATAGCGGTCAAAATCTGCTGGGCTTTATTGCCTGCTGTACCTCCACCAGTGCCTTCAGTCCAGCTGTGGAGTCATCAGCCCATCCCATCATAGATGTTTCACCCCATTAATCCCGGAACATCTGGTAGTGGGGCAGCAGCCAGGGAACAATATATTGATTTCTAAAGACACTTTTTGTATTGTCTAATCTATAATTTACTCCTCTGCCACAAAATCTGAATATCTGAGTTATTATACATATTATAGGCCCTACATATTATATTTTGAATTATTTGCATTATTATTTTTCATTTATATTGAATTATCTTTATTTTGGGGGGTGGCTTTCTCAGCCAATAATGATATGCGATAATTGATTAATTCGATTAATCAATCGTCATAAATGGATAGCCCTAGATAAATATATGGACCTTGCACAGAAAAATTACAAATAAATACATTTGCCCCTCTTGAATTGATTTTTATCAATTTACTCTGTTCATTGTAGGGCTGATGGACTTGAAAGAGGAACATCAAGAGCTGAATGAAGTGGAGGAGAAACTTCAGTATCAGAAACAGCATGATTTCACAACTGGAGAAGAGTCTTTGAGTGGCTCAAAGTCAGAAGAGAATTTCTCACCTAAAAAACCTCAAAGAAGCGCAGCCAAAAATACTTTTACCTGCTCTCAGTGTGGAAAATGTATAACAAGTAAAAGGGATCTTATTATACACATGAGAGTTCACACTGGAGAGAAGCCTTACACGTGCCATTTGTGTGGAAAGAGTTTTGCATATAAAGACAGTCTTACTGTGCACTCAAGAATTCACACTGGAGAGAAGCCTTACACGTGTCATCTGTGTGGAAAGAGGTTTGCATATAAAGAAAGTCTTAAAGTGCACTCAAGGATTCACACTGGAGAGAAGCCTTACATGTGCCATCAGTGTGGAAAAGGTTTCATAGATAAATCAAAACTTAATGTGCACATAAGGATTCATACTGGAGAAAAGCCTTACACGTGCCAACAATGTGGAAAAAGTTTCATAGATAAATCAAAACTTAATGTGCACATAAAAGCTCACACTGGAGAGAAGCCTTTTACATGCATTCAGTGTTTTAAGAGTTTCGCAAGTAAAGGTAATCTTGATGTACACACAAGAGTTCACACTGGAGAGAAGCCTTACAAGTGCCATCAGTGTGGAAAAGGATTCACAGATAAAGGAAAACTTAATGTACACATAAGGATTCATACTGGAGAGACACCTTTCATGTGCCATCAGTGTGGAAAAGGTTTCACAGAAGAAGGAAAACTTAATGTACACATAAGGATTCATACTGGAGAGAAGCCTTACTCATGTCATCACTGTGGAAAGAGTTTTGCTCATAAAGAAAGTCTAAATGTACACATGAGAGTTCACACTGGAGAGAAACCTTTCACATGTCATCAGTGTGGAAAGAGTTTCACACGTAAAGATAATCTTGATGCACACACAATAATTCACACTGGAGAGAAGCCTTTCACATGCCATCAGTGTGGAAAAGGTTTCATAGATAAAAGAAACCTTAATAACCACACAAAGATTCACACTGGAGAGAGGCCTTACACTTGCCATCAGTGTGGAAAAGGTTTCATAGAAAAAAAAAACCTTTATATCCACACAAGGATTCATACTGGAGAGAAACCTTACATATGCCATCTGTGTGGAAAAGGTTTCATAGAAAAAAGAAATCTTTATATCCACACAAGGACTCATACTGGAGAGAAACCTTACATATGCCATCTGTGTGGAAAAGGTTTCACAGATAAAAGAAAACTTAACGTGCACATAAAAGTTCACACTGGAGAGAAGCCTTTCACGTGCCATCAGTGTTTTAAGAGCTTTAAAAGTAAAGGTAATCTTGATGTACACACAAGAGTTCACACTGGAGAGAAGCCTTACAAGTGCCATCAGTGTGGAAAAGGTTTCACAGATAAAGGAAAACTTAATGTACACATAAGGATTCATACTGGAGAGAAGCCTTTCTCATGTCATCACTGTGGAAAGAGTTTTGCTCATAATGAGAGTCGTATTGTGCACTTAAGAGTTCACACTGGAGAGAAACCTTTCTCATGCCATCAGTGTGAAAAAAGTTTCACACGTAAAGATAGTCTTGATGTGCACACAAAAATTCACACTGAAGTGAGGCCTTACACTTGCCAACAGTGTGGAAAAGGTTTCAAAGATAAAAGAAACCTTAATAACCACATAATGATTCATACTGGAGAAAGGCCTTACACTTGCCATCAGTGTGGAAAAGGTTTCATAAATAAAAGAAACCTTAATAACCACACAAGGATGCATAATGGAGAGAAGCCTTACGCTTGCCATGAGTGTGGAAAAGGTTTCATAGATAAAAGAAACCTTAATAACCACACAAGGATTCATACTGGAGAGAGGCCTTACACTTGCCATCAGTGTGGAAAAAGTTTCATAAATAAAAGAAACCTTAATAACCACACAAGGATTCATACTGGAGAGAGGTCTTAAGGCCCCAGCATACTTATGGAGAAGTTCTTCTTCATTCAGAAGTAAAAAGAAGTTCGGAACAGCTGAGCAAAAACATACTGTTTGTGTACATTCAGAGAACGGCCAAGCTGCTGGGGGAGGTGTTGAGAGGAACATTTACAGTGAATGAGGATGCACAAGACTACATGTAAAACACCCAGGGACGGGGTTATAATTTTCGAGGCCCCAAGCAACCGTCCAGCTGAAGTTACATAAAAGTGTTTTTAAATAATAATCTCTAACCATCTTTGTAGCCAAGTACAATCAGAATGTATAATGAAATAAAAATCTAGTTAAAGATAATGAATGCATGTTTTCCACAGTTTTTCCAGTATATGAACTCAAAGAAAAATGGTTTTTAATTTGTAATATAATAAATCTAATTTATGCATACCAATACACTAATACAAAAAGGCAATATTAACCTATATATATATTTTACAAAACATTTTTGTAAATGAATAGGGTGTGCAAAAAATACAACTTCACTTCCTTATTTTGGAACCCAGGTGATCTTGTGTGCCCGGGTAGGGGTGGCACGGACTGGGAAGAACAACTTTTTTGTAGTCTCTGTTGAGTAGAATTCACAAAAGATCAGTAAAAGAAGCTGTTTTAACGATTCAATGATGATTTAAAGTAATATATATGCATAGATAATGTGTAATTTGTCGTGTTTACATTCTGAATCCATGGAGCTAATGTGCTAACTCGCTGTACACGGCCATAATATGCTCCAATTACATTGTTATTGAAATTTTGTGACACTGATGCTACTGCAAAGATGGGTGTATAAAATAGTGTTAATTGGCAGAATACAGATAATGATGGACATATCTCACTTGGCAGATGTGTGAATGGCTTTTAGCTGCAGACTGCATGTGAGTGAAGTAGCATATAAAACAAAAAATTGAAAAAAGTGAATTGGCTCTTAAGAGTGTTTGAGTAGATTTTATTCCTTTTGCTGACTAATTAAAGAGAACAAAAAAGTTGCTTCACATGGTCTTGGAAAATGTCTCCATGCAAACAGTTGATGTTGATACATTTGCACCAGTTCGCTAATAACGGTTGTTGCTGCTGTATATTTTTGTAACTGATAAAAGTTGTAGTTGCTGTTGCATAAATTTACTTTGAACAATGACCTATAACAACACCTTTTAGCAACTAGATCTTTTATCATCTACAACATTATGCAACAGGAAATACAACTACAACTTTTATCAGCTACAACAATATGCGGCAGCAACAACCATCTGGAATGAGGGAAGGGAAGCTGCATTGCAGTGGAGATCTGACTGGGCTTCATCCTGCTAAAACGTTCGACCTGACACACAGAAGGAAAGACACTTCTATGTGTCAGCACAAATTCTTCAGCAATAACAGAAGCATTAGAGAGAGATGTTACCTTTAGTTAATTTAAGTGAACAACAGCTTGTTCCAGCATGCAATTTTTTATGTCTTCTAGCAAGATCAATTCTTGAAGCTGTTCAAAACTGTTGTTCTTGCTAGCTAGACACCACTTATCAAAGAGAGCCTTTTTCTCTCTGGCGAACAAATGTTTGCTCGGCTGTTTTTGTGTGACAACAAAATTTTTGTCGGTACGCCTCTGGCACTAACTTGTACACCCTGAGCACAGCAGATTTTACAACACTGTAATCAAGTGACTGCTCAACGGGCAAGGCAGAAGAAACCTCTTGTGCCTTACCCACCAGTTTTCACTGCAAAAGTGGATCCCACATAACCTTAGGCCACTAAAGCTTAGCAGCAACATGCTTAAATGCAATGAAATAGGAGTCTACCTCAGCTTCCCTGAATATGGGCACAAGTTTGATGTACTTACTGACATCAATATCAAGAGCAGAGCCAGCAACAGCACTAGCAGGAGTTGCAGAAGGGGTAGCTGGAGTAGAGGAAGGTGATGGCGCAGGCATGTTGACAGGCCAAACAGACCCAGCAGCAGACCTATGCTCCTTTTCCCTCGTTACATCCAACTCTATTTCCCTCACTCAAAGCATCTGATTTTCATGCTCCTGTTTCTTTATCATCAGCTCCAACTCTTTCATGGGAGTAGGCAGCGGTTTTACATCAGGCACCCCCTCTGTAAGGGCCCCACTTTCCTCACCATCTGCCGCAGACTCTGACTCAAATTCACTAGGCAAAATGTTTTGCTCAACTAACACACTGTATAGTTTAGCCATAATGACACTTTCAGCTGCGTTTTGGGATATTGAAATTCAAAGAATTCCACAATCTGAAGTAAATCATTATTCTGGCACTTATTATAATCTTCAAGATTAGGGAACAGCGAGAAAGTGACCAAGTCAAAAGCCATATCTAGTCTCCTCCCAAAAAACCAAAAAAACAACCAAGCAATGTATAAACAACTTACCAAAAGAAGTGACGCATCAACAGTAGCGTTACTTAAACGATAGTTGCATAAAGGTGAAACAAGAGCTTCCAACGTTACGCAAAGTCAAATCCCAGACAAGCCCCCAGTTGTTATGTACTCCCCCAGACTAGGGTTGAGAGAGAAGTAACAAAAGTTTTTGGAGGTCCCTTCTCCCATCCCAGCACTTTACACCAACACCAGAATATGAAAAGAGTTGTTTTATTTAAGAATAAAGTAAACAGGAAGCAAATAATCATCAGGAAGGGGCAAGCCAAAAAAACAAAAAAAAACAAAAAAACACTTGGGGGCTCATCCAGGATTTAAAACACATGAGAGAATCCATACTGGAAAGAAAAACCATACCACTGCAAGCAAGGAATTGATGTAGACAGGTGAAAAAGATTTACCCAATTAGTCACAGTGAGCAAAAATCATCTTCAGGTCCAGCGATATCAAGTAAATAGTTTAAATTCAAATAAACCCAAAAATGGGATTTCTCCTAAAAAAAACATCATCATCTAAGAGAGTAACAAAGGACATTCAGAAAGTTATTTGTGTTAATTCAGAAAACTTAATTTGGCTGCAGCCCTCAAGTAAAGCACATGCCTATGCAACCAAACTTTTTGCTATGTGACTAAACACATTAGCCACTGGCAAATAAATAGTCAGATTTCACTCGCCAGTGATTGAGTTGTATAGTGGTGAAGAAGAACTTTAGCACAGAGATATTTTTACTGCGTTTTTTTGTCTCATGAGCATGTACTCTAAGGAAATGTACCTTATTTGGCTGCAGTGTTTGCTGAGTTGTCGTGGATCGCGGTGTCGCCATTCGCTTTAGTTGAGCCATGATATGTTGGATGTCTGTTAGAAGCGGTGGCGGCTGGTGCTTTTCAAAAGAGGGGAAGCACAGATGTCTGTCAAAAAAGTGTACTCACATCTTGTTCATTTTTAATATTACCGTATATTCCGGAAATAAATGCGGACCTATTCAAAGTTGAGTTCTTTAAAGAAAAAAACACAAATAAGTTACATCTCTGTATAAGTCGCATTGACGGAGATTACATGTGACAAACACTAGGACCTGGGAGCAGCCGCCTGAGTCCAACTCTGTCAAAAGGAACCTTGATCAACGGAAGAGGGCACAGTGACGCTTTTGGAGTGGCCAGCAGATTCACCCGCTGACATTCATGGCATGTCGCACACCACCGGCTAACATCCCCGCGAATGTCCGGCCAATGGAAATGGGCAATGAGACGGCTTAGTGTTTTCCCCCTGTCCCAAGTGACCTGCCATTGGACTATAATCAGCCACCTGGAACAACATTTCCCGACGGCTCCTTGGTACTAACAACTGGGTTGTATCTTCTTTTGTCTGAGCGTCCTGCTTCACATACAACCAATCGTTTATAATTGAGAAATATGGAAATGTGAGTGCAATGTGAGGCTGAAGGCACTGACCATCAATTACTTTCACTTGGTCAAACGCGTGCTTAAGAGTCTCGTCTCGCATCTTCTCCAGAGTGAGATCCCCAGCGGGAATTCCTCCAAGGGCTGGGGAAGCCAAGGCTTCCCCCTCCCTTACGTCATCCTGACATGAAGCTGACATAGATGGCCCCGGCTCCGGCTCCGGCTCCGCCTCCCCCATCAGCGCATTGCACACCCCACACCATCCCACTGTATTACAGAACCCATCCACACACAACCCCTTTAACAATTCGGGAAAAGCCGGCCAATTAGTACCCAAAATTAGTGGATGGGTGAGGCGGGACCTAACCATGGCCTCAATGTTAAGTTTTTGACCCCGAAATAGAATAGTGATGGTCACTGCAGGATAATCATAAATATCCCTGTGCACACACCACACCTTTACCCGATTATTTGAATCCATTGCCCCATTTTGAACCAAGCTTTGATGAATAGAGGTTTGGTTAGAACCTGAATCTACCAAGGCTTGGTATGTACCCCCCCAATACTCATGGGTATTTGGTACGTCCAGGCTCGATCGGGGGCGGCCTGTGGAGTGTCGGGGACCTGGATCACTGTCCCCATCTCCATCACCGGGCACTGTTCATGGACATGTCCCGGCTCCCTGCAACTCCAACAGACCGGCCCAGACCTCACGCCCACACCAGTGGCGGCAGCTTCCCCCACCTGAGAGGAAGAATGGGTAGAGCTGGGGGAGAGAGAGACAGGAGTGTTACCACACCCCCGAGGCCGGAGCAGAGAGATTGTTCCACCGTTTCTGGGGGAACGAGATATGTCGGAAAGAAGGAGGGGAGGGATGACAGGGAGAGAGAGAGAGAGAGGCTCGCCGGCCCACGGGTACGCTGCTAAATGGTCCTCTGCCAACTGCACTGCTTCATCCAGTGACGCTGGTCGGTGGCACTGGAACCACTCCGCAGTTCCTTGTTCCACCGTTTCCAGGGAACGAGATATGTCGGAAAGAAGGAGGGGAGGGGGAGGGATGACAGGGAGAGAGAGAGGCTCACCGGCCCCCGGGTACGCCGCTAAATGGTCCACCGCCAACTGCACTGATTTATCCAGTGAAGCCGGTCAGTGGCACTGGAAACACTCCGCAGTTCCTTTCTGTAGTTTGGTGATGTATTTTTCCAGTACCACAAGATTGATGACATCGCTGGGCTCCTCGGCCAGCACCCACCACCTGCAGGTGTTGCAGAGCTGTTGAACGAAGGCAAACGGGCAGCCGACTTTGCTCAGCGTCAGGGTTCGGGACTGCGGCCGACCTGCTGCAGGATGACTTTCTTCAGCTCAGGGTACCCCAGGAGGTTGTCGACCAGGAGTTGTTGGGCAGCGAGTTGGGCCTCCCCGGTCAGCAGCGGTAGGAGGTGGACTGCCCATTGTGCTTGCGGCCATTCCAGAGCTTGGGCCATCTGCTCGAAGAGTTCCAGAAAGTCCTCCGGCTCATCTTCAGCTCATCGCTGCTGCCGGGGTCGCGGTGTGCACCCCCTCGGGGTCACGAGCTCTCCAATACCCGTCGATCCTCCTCTTGGCCTCAAAGGAGCGCCTCGAAGGGCTGTTGTTGCTCCGCCCGCAGATCCACGAGGGCCTGGTGTTGTGCCTGGTGGATGCTGCCGAGGGATCGAAACACTTCCTTCAGTGGTGAAGATGACTCCATAGCAGCATAACTTCCTCCATCTCCCTGGTTTCGTCACCAGTGTAACAAAGGTTAAGGTTGGGCAGATAAAGGAGGAAGCTGAACTAGTTTCCACAGTTCACATGAGTCCTTTTTATTCACAGATAACCGCTGTACAGCTTCACTCAAAACATCAGATGGCTTTCAGCATCACTCAAATAAACAGTCTGCTTTTCAGCTTCACACAACACAAGTCTCTCCCACAGGGAACAGACCCGAAGACTCTGGTCTGCTTGTCTCTCTACTCTCTCTGTGGACTGGCCGTCTTTTATCTCCCCGACTCTCACTGTGAACATAGAGATGGTAATTAGTCAATTCATATCAGGTGGATGTCCTAACTGCTTTCTCTCACCCCAGACAGGTGCTTGACCATGCCCTCACCTCCACACATGGATAACAAGATAAGGTATAATTCAAACATTTTAATTAAAAATTGCATTAGCAGTAGTACCTCTTCAGTCCGTTACAGTGATCTTTCCTCAGTAACAATCTTTCCAGTCACTGAATTGAATATATTTGCCAGAGAGATTTGGTCACATTCATTCACTGATTCACTCAGTGACAATTTCTGCAAATGTTCTTCACACCAGTAGGTGGTGACAAATTATTATTTACTCCACATGTCACACCGTAGGTGTTGTCAGTTTGACACTGATTGATCCTATGGATTTGTTTGACACTGTTATTTATGAAAGTATGTATTGGGGCCATTTACCATGATAACCATAGTTTCTGCCAAAATACCAATCTAATTTTTTTTATTTTTATATAATTGTTGGTTTAACTTCAGTTGTGGACATTGGTTCCACACAATGAAAATAAGTACCCTTAATATAAAATTAAAATGTAGGGTCAACTCAGATACTTTGTGTAGCGAAAGCCTAAATTAATTGATTGGATTTGGCAGCAGTTCGTCCTCTGTGAAGTCCATCGTAGTAGATTGAAGTGGTGTCTGGCTAGCACAGGCTGCAGTTAGTAGTCATCACTTAGGGACATGTAGCAGTGGGAGTGGAACATCCGGCAGGACTGGCTCTGGTAACCTCAGGATATGTATACCGAGGGTGAGAGAAGAAAACAAGTAGAATAATATTAGCATAGATGCCACTCACTTTAAAGCAGAGTTATAGAATATGATAAGTGTTTCGGTTGTGGTAGACCTGACTAATTCAGCATAACTATGAGTTGAGGAATAAATTAGGTGTATGCCTGGTTGAAGGGATGAGTCTTTAATCTAGACTTAAATTGAGAGAGTGTGTCTGTGTCCCAAACATTAGCTTAACTTATTCCATAATTTTACACTGTGTCCTAACCAGATGCGACGCCACAACACATGATAAAAGGTATCTTTTCCATGTTAATCAGAGTTTTTGTCCTAACCACCCATGACACACAACGAGCGACAGCGACAGGGCTTTCTATTTTTGGAATGGTTTCTATTTCTGCAATATCGCGGCAGGCAGCACAGTCAACAAATAAGTCTAAAATTATTACAGTATATTAAAGCCGGCATCTCACTAGCTGGTTCAGAACAACTTGATTTTGGCACACCTACCGAATGTTGTGCTTCACACACACACACACACCGGTTCAGAATGGCAGTGGGGAGACACACTGGCTCATTCTAACTTTCTCTCTGCTTCGCTGACATATGGAGATCGGTGATATTACAACAGAAGTACCGCATGAACATAAACAATCTTAACAGACTGACTAAGGATGCAATTCATAAAGTAATTTTTCCCTGTGTGTGTGTGATTGTGTATTTATTCCCTCAAGGCTTGCTGTAGAAAGATTTATGGAGTTTATTTGAGAAAATATGTTGCGTTCAATAAACGGACTGTTCCGAGGGAGTCACGTGACGCCATGCAGGGATCGGACGTGTGAACAGCGAGCTCTGTGCACTTTGCTAGTTTTAATACTTTTTAAGAAATAAACCGGTGAGATTCGATACACTCTGTTCCATTACTGTTCTAGGAGGACAATATGTCAAAGAATTCAAAATCCTCTGGCTCTGGAGACATTAAAAGACACTTATGTGCTCAAGTGGACACCCCCGAGCAGTCCGCGGGCCCAGGAGTCGATTTGGTTGGAGAGATTAGGGAAATGCGGTGAGAGTGCTGAACATGTTGGCAATGCTGATGAAGGCCATTGCTGACTTGGAGGATCTTGCTGTGATATGTTGGTCGATCACCACCATGGAGGCAAAGTTTACCTATGTGGTTACAAGAGTGGGGGATGTCGAGAAATGGATCGATTATCTGGAGTCATCGGAGAGGGAATTATCTGTTAATCCTCTAGCAACCGATGTGGATTTTGAGCATGTTTGGGAGAAGTTGGAGGATATAAAAACCATAGCCGGCAGAATAACGTCCGTATTGTGGGAGTCCCAGAGGGAGTGGAGGGACAGGATATAGTGGAATTCCTGGATGGGCTCTTTCTGAGTCTACTCGACATAGCAGGCCATAAACTGGAAATCGAGCAAACTCACAGGGTTCTGGCTTGGCGATCCGTGTTAGAGGGCAGACCCCGATCAATTCTGGCCACATTTCTGAGATCATCCGATAAAGATCTTGTGTTACGCGAGGCAAGGAGTAAAGGAAGGCTTTCTTGGAAGAACCATAGCATTTTCTTGTTCCCAGACTTTGCGAACTCAACAAAAGTGAAATATGATCGATTTAAGGACTACAAGAAACTTTTACATCAAAGGAAGGTTGCTTTTGCACTGATATTCCCAGCCAAATTGAGAATAGATGCCGTAAAACATTCACATGCCCACATCAAGTGATGTCCTTCATAAAGTCAATGGAGTAAGTCATCTTGTGGTACTCATGTTGAAGCCGAGTGGACCGCTCACTGAACATTCGCTTGACTGTTTGAAGATTCTGCGTGCTCTTTTTGTTCTGGTTCCGCCTAGCGGCTGGAGTTTATTCTGTAGAGCAACACACATTCGGGACAGTTTTATGGATGAATCTACACGCTCTTTGTGCTTAGTCCACCAATCAGCTGGAGTTTATTTTGTGGAGTATTTCTGGCTAAGTCATTGGAATGAGTAAGTCATTTGCTTGCACTCATGTTGCAGCCGAGTGGACCGGCTCACTGAACATTCGCTTGACTGTTTGGAGAACCTGCACGCTCTTTTTGTGCTGGTTCCGTCTAGCGGCTGTTGTTTATTTAGTAGAATAACACACCTTCAGGACAGTTTTATGGATGAAGCTACATGCTCTTTGTGTTTATTCTGCCTATTGGCTGGAGTTTATTTTATAGATTATCTTTTGCTGTGTAATTCTGTCTCACAATATTTGTATAGGAACACCGGACTTGAGCAATCTGATGAAAAGTTTGTCGCTGAGGCTCTCGTAGGCGTGCATGGACTGTTTGAGTTTGGAGGGATGGACACCAGTTGGCGCTGATGTGTGCGGGGTTAATGCGCACGTTTTTCTTTTTTCTGTTTTTTTTTTTTGTTCTAGGGGATGTTCGGGGTTTGATTGTTGTACTAATGTTGGAATGTGGTCTTTATAATCTTGTCTTTGACACACAATCAATTTTTTCTTATATGTCAAAATGTCAAATGTTAATATGAGTGGATTAGGACAAGAAGGAAGGTTATTTCTCTTCTTAAGCATAAGAAATATGTTTTTTTTTCAAGAAACACACCTTTCTCCTCAGGAAGCTAAAAATTTGGAAAGATATGGGGTGGGCATTTTTTATAATGCTGGCTCGAGTAAGAGCAGGGGAGTCATAATGCTGATAAGGAAACATTTACAATTAAATTGTCTCAAACAGAGTAAAGATAAATTAGGAAGAGTCATAATTGTTTTAGCTGAAATTCAAGGACAAAGTCTTATTTTGGCTAATATTTATGCACCTAATGTTGATGATCAGGGCTTTTTTATAGATCTTGAAGGGATGTTGCAAGCCGCTGGCACCCGTCATGATATAATATTGGATGGAGACTTTAATCTTTTGATGGAATCAGTCCTTGATCATAGTGAAGCAAAAGTGTGCAACACAGGATGTGTAAAAATCTTGGTCTTACAAATATTTGGAGACTTTTGAACTATCTGGTAGAGACTATCAGATGGGTTCGTCAGTCCATAAGATTTACTCTAGAATATATATATTTTTTATATCTAAGTCCCTCATTTCATCTGTTTTTGATTGCTCAATTAGAAACATTTTAGTCTCAGATCATGCCCTGGTGTGTTTAGAGGTGTTGCCACATATGGAGAAAATGAAATCATATAGTTGCCGCTTTAATGTATCCCTTTTGCAAAATCCTGAATTCCAACAAATGCTAAAGGCTGAAATCGATGTCTATATGGAGACCAACTGGTCCTCAGTATCCTCTGTGGGTGTTGCTTGGGAGGCACATAAGGCAGTTCTTAGGGGGTGGATCATACAGTATGCCTCATTCACCAAAAAATCCAAAGCACAAGAACTCATGAAATTTAAAAGGGAATATTAAAAGTGCAGAGGCAGAGCTGAAGTGCAGACTGTCATCTAATGGCCTCAGAGAATTGACCCGATTGAAATATAGACATAATACTATTTTGACACAGAAGGTGGAGTTTTGGCTATTCAGGGCAAGACAGTCATACTTTGAGTCAGGGGACAAAGCAGGGAAGGTGCTGGTTAGATATATAAAGCAGAGAGAGTCTTTTTCTACCATTCCCTCAGTGAAATCTGCTGGTGGTGAAATATTTACTTCAGCCATTGATATTAATAATGCTTTTAAAGAATTCTGTCTTGATCTCTACAGTTCCATGTCTTCGTCTACTGATGACTGAAACTTTGTGGAACCATTAGAAATTCCTAAACTGACGACTGAGCAAAAAAAATTATCTTGATTCTGCAATAACCTTGGTGGAGCTTGGCGAGGTAATTAAGGTCTTGCCTACATGCAAGGCTCCCAGGCCAGATGGCTTTGCCGCTGAATTTTTTTAGATCTTATGCTACAGAATTGGCTCCACTTTTGCTAGAAGATTATACGGAATCATTAAAGAATGGAAAGCTTCCACCAACCATGACAAAAGCCCGAATCAGTCTGATTCTTAAAAAAACAATTAAGTAAAGTTAAAACTGATTAAGTAAAGTTATGACATCTCTTATACATATAGATCAGGTGGGGATTATTTGGGGCCATAGCTTTTCTGATAACATTAGGCGTTTCATCAATATCATGAGGTCAGTGGCGAATAATCACACTCCGGTCGCTGCCATCTCACTTGACGCCGAAAAGGTATTTTATATGGTAGAATGGGATTATCTTTTTAAGATTTGTACATGTACTGGTTCAGAAATACTTTTATTGGATGGATTAAGTTACTTTATAGACACACGGTAGCCGCGGTACAAACAAATTGATTAATTTCAGATTATTTTACTCTGGATAGGGGCTCCAGGCAGGGTTGCCCTCTTTCCCCATTATTGTTCTGTCTTGCCCTGGAACCATTAGCGGCCATGATAAGAAAGGAGGAGGATTTTCCAGGGGTGGTGGCGGGAGGTGTGGCGCAATAGCTTTTGCTTCACGCAGATGATATTTTATTATTTGTCTCCGACCCTACTAGATCTGTGCCTTGCCTCCACAGAATTATTAATTCCTTTTATAAGTTCTCAGGATACAGAGTTAATTGGTCTAAATCCGAAGCTTTGGCTCTGACAGCATATTGCCTGGTAACGGCTTTTCAGCCAGGCGCCTTCCAGTGGCCCAAACAGGGCATTAAATATTTGGGTATTTTATTCCCAGAAAATTTCTGTGATTTAATTAGAGAAATTTTGACCCTTTAATATAAAGGTTTGCAAGCCATGTGGGCAGGTTGGCTTCATTAGATTTATATATGATTGGGAAGGTTAATGTTATTAAAACGTTTATGCTTTTAATTATAATTCATTCGCCTCCTTTCTCTTCTTGTTGAACGACCGAACTGAACTAAGATCTCTCTAATGTGAATTATTACTAGTCAAAATTGCAGTATAGATATCTCAAATGGTTTTGACTCCAGTCCAGTAGATGGCTGAAGATCACCGAGAGTTGTTTTTCTAACCGGCATAAAACAAGATGAAAGAAGAGCTGATAATCCGAGAGCCCAGTTCGGTACGAGTTTAATGTCTTTAATTCATTTGATGTGTTTATGTTGTATGTGCATCAAGATTGGCATTTTAATGACCGTAAAAGAAGCTTATTATCTCAACATGTCGCACTGTTTGGTGTTGGATGATTAAAAACATTCAGTTTCAGGAAAAACAGAAATCTGAGAAAATAAATTTATTTTCTGATATAAGAGCTCTTTAAATACAGCGGCTGTTTGTAAATGAATTCAATGTAGCTGATAATATTTTTGTACAGTATATAGTTATAATAGCTGATAATATTTTTGTACAGTATATAGTTATAATGGCTGATAATATTCCTGCTCTCAGGAAAATGAAACCAAACACAAAGCGCACGTTTATACCATCTCAAAAACAGTTATGTCGTTTAACAGATCTGCTCTTGTGTTTAATCATATAATAATGTTTTAGAGTTTGATGAATGTCAGTCCATTATAATGATGATGTTTTTGTGTTCAGATGTTCATCATGAGAGAGCAGGTGGATGTGATTCACACTGGAGAACAGCAGATGCTGCAGACACCAGTGAAGATTGAAGTGAAGCAGGAGGAGATAAAAGAAGAAAACACAACAGAAGAACAACAGAGTGATGAAGATGATGATGGTTTTATTCCTGCAGGTATTTTTCTTCCTTTAATGTTGTTTTACATTTTCATGAAAATAGATCAGTCATGTCAGAATCTGTTAACAGAAGGTTTTATCAACCAAAAGTCACCTAAAAAGTTTCCCACAGCTTTTATTGTTTTAGAAGTGCTCAGTATGAGCAGTATTATTGTTTTTTTTATTTTTTTATTTATTTAAAATTTCTAAGGTCATGACAATTCTTCAGGAGTAGTGACTCTGATTTAGGGATTTCTGCTTAAAGTCTTAATTGTATTATTTTTAAGATAATGTCTTTAAATGGTCATGAAACACTAAACTTTCTAAGATGTTAGCACATACATATGTGTTGCACATTATAGCAGACAAAGTTAGCATCCATTATTTGTAATTTTAAAAGGAAAGTGGTTAATTTAGGGATTTTATGTGCTATTTTTGTCTTCAGGGTTTAAAATCAACATCTAGTCAACGTCAAAGGATGTGGTGTTTTCACACACTATTAGGGATGGGCAGATCGATCCTAAAGTATCGATACTGATCGGAAAAATATCGATTCTAACATTTTGTTTTTAAACTAGGGATATTATTATTTGGTTACCATGAACACGAACAATAATCATAAGCTTCAAAGTGAAATAAAAAGGATTAGGCCATATTAGCAAATACTTGTGCAGGATGGGAACTATTTCTTCTTCTGCTCATCTTAACATACATAAATGCTGAAAGACACAAGCAGACAAGCGCTTGCACCATTACAAGACTCGTTCAAACAAGAGGGATCAGTGTCTTGTAGAGGTAATGATAGAAAATGGAAATTGTTGGAAATAGAGCTGCCAAGTCGGACATTTTGCGCTTCCCATCACATGCTGATGCTACATCAGTCACTGCAGATCATGCAATGTTTGCTTTCTTACCTAACCCTAACCCCAGAAATACTATTAATTTGAAAACGTTATGTGCTGCTTAATACAGTGCCTACTTTGTGTACAAGAAGGAAATACAATAAAAACCTATATCATTTTAATAGCAATAAAGGACTCAGTATTTTTAATCATTTTGACTTGATTTTTATGAATGAACGTTATCATCGGAGAGTTTGCCATCATCTGAGAATTTCAGGAAAAAATACTTAAGAATTTTTATTAAGTTTAATTTAGTAAAAAAAAAATCACTGTAAAAATCCCATTTTTATTCAGTGTTTTTGTCATGTTTTCCATTTTAAAAACATCTAAAAATCCTTAAAACAAGATACATTTACCTGAGGAGCAACATGTAAGATATTTAGGCATGCTTTTGGAGAACATATCTTGAATATACACTCCTGGGCAAAAAAATGGGCCAAGCCCAAAATTGCAAAACATTAAACTTCAACAAATTGTTAGAATTAAACAAATGCACTCCTGGTGCACTTCTGTGCCACCATGTGATGTTTGGGGAAAAGCTGGAAACAGGGACATTCACTTATAAAGTCTTCTTGTATGCAAAGGAAAAATCATTATAATGATTAAAATGGCTGATGTAAAATTAAAACTAACACATATCTGGGTGTGCCAAATCTTTCAAAAATATCTTCTAGGATGTTTTTTTTTTATTAAAAGATTAGTCATACCTGATTCAGCCCATCAAAGGCCTGATAACAAGCTCATAAATGGAACCAGGAGTGATAGAGCAGGGAGAGGTTTACAATATTCAGTGTTGTGAGTGTCACGTTTAATGTGTTTTTGTTTATGTTTTGTGTTCATGTCTTTTATTTTGGAAGTCTAGTTCCCATTCTATAGTCGTGTTTCATGTCATGTGATTTCCTGTTTTATAGACATGTGTTTCCTGGTCATGTGATATCCTGTTTCCCTCCATGTACATGTCTTGTTTTCATTGGTTTATTGTCTTGTTAACTCGTTATCAGTTCTAGTTTGTCATTGGTTTAAGTTTATTAGTCTTGTTATCTTGTCTGTTCATTGGTTGTCTTGTTACCCTTGTCCATGTATTTAAACCCTCATGTTTGCCATGGTCCTTGGTCAGGTTGTCAAGTCCATGTTTATGTTTACGGTTTTTGGATTTCATGTTTATTAATCAACTGCACTTGGGTTCTTCACATCATCATCGTCTTCGTCTGCCTGTCATTGCAAGCGACTTTACAGAACCCCTGACCACACTATGGATCCAGCAATTCAGCTCATGCGCCTACGTTAAGGAAATCGTCCCCTGGAGGAATACGTAGAAGACTTCTGCACTTTGGCCAGCAAGGTTGGGTTTAATGGGATCGCCCTCAAACACTTCTTCCAGGCAGGCTTGGATGAGTCTGTGTTCTCTCTGATGCCTGGTGGTCGGAGTACCCCACGACATGGTCGCCGAGCCAGGGCCCCACAACATGGTCACCGAGCTTGCGCCATCTTCTGCCCCGGATCCTTAGTCTGCTCCATGCCCTGTCACAACCACACCTGAGTCTGCTCCATGCCCTGTCACAGGCAAGCCTCAGTCTGCTCCATGCCCTGTCACAGGCAAGCCTCAGTCTGCTCCATGCCCTGTCACAGGCAAGCCTCAGTCTGCTCCATGCCCTGTCACAGCCAAGCCTCTGTCTGCTCCATGCCCTGCTGTCACAGCCAAGCTTCAGTCTGCTCCATGCCCTGCTGTCACAGCCAAGCTTCAGTCTGCTCCATGCCCTGCTGTCACAGCCAAGCTTCAGTCTGCTCCATGCCCTTCTGTCACAGCCAAGCTTCAGTCTGCTCCATGCAATGTCACAGCCAAGCTTCAGTCTGCTCCATGCCCTGTCACATCCAAGCTTCAGTCTGCTCCATGCCCTGTCACAGGCAAGCCTCAGTCTGCTCCATGCCCTGTCACAGGCAAGCCTCAGTCTGCTCCATGCCCTGTCACAGCCAAGCCTCTGTCTGCTCCATGCCCTGCTGTCACAGCCAAGCTTCAGTCTGCTCCATGCCCTGCTGTCACAGCCAAGCTTCAGTCTGCTCCATGCCCTGCTGTCACAGCCAAGCTTCAGTCTGCTCCATGCCCTTCTGTCACAGCCAAGCTTCAGTCTGCTCCATGCAATGTCACAGCCAAGCTTCAGTCTGCTCCATGCCCTGTCACATCCAAGCTTCAGTCTGCTCCATGCCATGTCACAGGCCCGCCTCTGCTCCATGGTCCAGGCCCACCTCTACTCCATGATCCAGGCCCATGCCTGCCACGTTCCATAAGCCAACGGCCATGCCTGCCACGGCCTACGAGCCAGCGCCCACACCTGCCACGGCCAACGAGCCAGCGTTGCAAGCCTCGTCCGTCCCAGAGCCAGCGTTGCAAGCCTCAGCGGCCATGTTATGCCATGTTGCCATTCCTACCTCGTCATGCCATGTTACCACGTCTGCCACGTCAAGTGGCCCTGCCTTGGTCCTCCGAGCCTCCACCCTGGCCCCTAGAGTCTTTGGCTACTCTCCGGGTTCCCAGTTCTCCAGTTTTGCCCCTCGAGTCTCTCATGGCTCCACCTTCCACTGGCTCTGCCCTGGTCTCATGCTTCACGCCCTGTTTTCACTAGGCCATGCTCCACGCCCTGCCTCGCCAGGTCACGCCCCACACCCTATCTCGCCAGGTCACGCCTCAAGGACCCCGCCACCAAGCTCCCTATTGAATCCCATGTGTTTTTGTTTGGCCGTCGGGAGCCGCCCCTTGTGGGGGGGATATGTCACGTTTAATGTGTTTTTGTTCAATTTTGTTTTGTGTTCATGTCTTTTATTTTGGAAGTCTAGTTCCCGTTCTATAGTCATGTATTTCATGTCATGTGATTTCCTGTTTTATAGACATGTGTTTCCTGGTCATGTGATATCCTGTTTCTCCATGTTCATTTGTCTTGTTTTCATTGGTTTATTGTCTTAACTCGTTATCAGTTCTAGTTTGTCACTGGTTTAAGTTTATTAGTCTTGTTATCTTGTTTATAGTTCTTCCTGTTCATTGGTTGTCTTGTTACCCTTGTCCATGTATTTAAACCCTGATATTTGCCATGGTCCTTGGTCAGGTATTGTTAATGTAACGTTGTTTGGTTGTCAAGTCAAGTCAAGTCTAGTCAAGTCCATGTTTGTTTTTGTTTACGGTTTTCGGATTTCACATTTATAAATAAACATCATCGTCTTCGTCTGCCTGTCATTGCCAGCACACGTTACAGTGAGTCCCAAGGTAAAGGGGTGCTGCTCCAAAAAAGCTAAATATCATGCAGAGGTTGCTGTCAGAAACCACACAGCTGGTCTGCATTAGGCAAACTGTAGCTATTCTGAAGTTTACAAGACTTTAAAGGCTAATCAGTAAATGTTTTTCAACTACTCATCAACCATTTGAAGCCATCAACATTGAGTGGAATAACATTGACTCTTCTTTCTGTAAAAAAAAGCTGTCAGCAAGTTTACCCACAAGGTTTAATCATTTAAAGAAATCAAAGGGAAAAACTATCCCATACTAAGTTACTTTATCTATTTGTTAAATTCTTGCTAATTTCCTGACCAGTGATTTGTGGTTAAGACCACTAAAAGCTTAATGTTTTGCCATTTTGGGCATGGCCCATTATTTATTTTTTTTGCCCAGGAGTGTATGTATTTTCTCAGGCACTCACTGAGTCTAAATTGATGCACAACTTACATAATTTCAGTAGTACACCCAAATTACGATATCCAAATCATACTGATGTTCATGTGTTGTACTTGCTATAGTTTACTTCCATGTTGTTTCTTCATCAAATAACAATGCCAAATGTAAATCAAGTCCAAACAACAGTGCCACCTTGTGTAAGAAATAGCATGTATAATATGTATGTGTACACGCATATGAGATACTGATAATTCACCATTGTTGCATAGAAATATAGTACTTAATTGTATGAATATAGTACTCATTTCTCTTGTAATAAACAAAGAAATAGATATCCTGTTGTAGTAAACTTTTATAGAAATGAAATGTATCACTGGTACTTGACAAAGAATGGACTATATAATATGCAGATGGTGTAATAACCAGTGAAGAACCTCAGAATTAAATTGCACTTGACCCAAACCCACTTGCGCCTAGACTTAGCGCATGCTTGCACGAAAATACCAAAACTCCTTGACCTTACCCATCGACTTTGCGTGTATGACCTATGGCATAGCGCTGCGCTTAGTGCTAGTGCTCTTGAAATAGGCCCCATAATGTTAAAGATTTCAATCTCCCTCCTCAACAGTTCAGTATAACTTTTAACCATCTTTACTAATGATAAAAAAGCTAATATCAATAAAACTTCTATCATAATATGTGGATATCTTGTTTAAACAGTTGTAATTCACAAACCTCACAAAACTTGCACAAATCCAGCGTTTTCGGTCAGTCCATGACAATCCATGCAGGTAAACCGGGCCGTGAAACTGAAAGCTGTCAGGAGACTTCTGCTTGCTGGATCCGTACAAATCGCTTCAAAGCTTCACGTGTGCTTTAGGTTAATGTCATATTCACTGTGCGCTGTATGTACAATTGCTACTGTGTGCACATTTTTCCTTCTTTCTAATAAATTAGTCATTTCTTTTGTGCAAATAAATTACTAAAATTAGACGACAAAACAGGAATCTGCTATCTACAATTTAAAAAACAATCTGTTTTACACGTTAATGTTTTATGTGAAAGTTTTAGTAAATATAGTGCTAAATAAGCTTATTCATTTTTGTTGTTATTTAATACATTAAATTGTGTAATACACCTGCATAATATCGGCCACCCTGCTGTCTGGATATCGCCATCGGCCATTAAAAAAACCTATATCGTTTGACCACTAGTGCTATCCAACATCAAGCTGAGTTGCTGAGTTGAAATTTGCAAGCTTTGCTAGAATTTCATGAGGTGAAACTACCATTAAAACTTTTAACACAACTAATCAGTGCATTCAGGCGGCACACGTTAAGTTTGTGTGTTGTGTGTATTCAGTTCAAACGGTGTGCATCTAATAGACATGGTTAAAGTGTGTGTCAGGAATCCTGCCTCTGTAGTTCCTCCCGCTCACCATCAGAGGGCTCCATCACCTGAGTATTGACTCTAACTCTCCGGACTCCATTTCCCATAATCCCTGTAGCTGGCACTGATTACCTCCTCACCTGTTGACTATCTACTCAGCTATTTAAGACTCACTCTCACTCTCTGTCATTGCAAAGTCTTGTTTTGCCCTGGCTGACATTTCTGAGCATTATCTGTATTTACTGCCTAACCTGTGTATGATCCTGGACTTTTTACCCTGTTTTGACCCTTTGCTGCCTGCCTACTGTTACTGCTTTGTTTACCTGGATATTACTTGTGATTGCCTGCCGCCTGCCCTGACCTCTTGTCTGTTTTGTGACTATCTCTCTGATTTACCTTGGATACTACTATTGCTGGTGATTGACCCCTGCCTGTCTATATTACTACGTTTACTGTTAATAAATCTGCACATGGATCCCAACTCCGCTTACTCATCATTACAGTGTGGTGATGAAAAATCAATAAAGTGTGGCTTAATAAAAGCACAAAATCCTTCTCCGTTTTGAACAGCAACCCAACTAAAGGGAAAAAAATGTGATGGCATTAGTGAGTTAAGCAGAGCCATAAACATCAACATGCTGGTCAACTCCAGGAACACTACTGGTATGCACATAACCCTTTCCAAACTATGGACAGTTCTCTTCATTTGATGATTTTGATAAATAAAATAAAATAAAAAAAACAGTGTATGCCATGTATACTGTAAATATGCTGATCCATATTATGTGCTGTTTTCCATTTTAATGCACATTTTACAGGCAAATTAGCCATGTACATTTCACATATTGAACAAGTTTTGGAATTACATGCAAAATGTTTAACAGTTGTTTAATATGAATGTAAAATGTAAAAAGGATTTCTTGGAAAGCCTATTTGGTAACACTTTCTATGAAGATCGTATTTATAATGCATTGTAAATGTATTACAATTGCTTTATAATGCATTTGTAATGTCTTCTTATACACCTTATAATATGTTATAACCTCTTATAATTGTAATCACAGTTATAATACATTATAATACTTACCTATTCATAGTTATACCTAAGAGTATAATGCATTATAACACAATCAACATCCAATTTTATCTGCTTTATTTTTAATGTATTATTCTGTATATTAGGTATACTTTAAAGTAAAGTGACAAAAGCAATGTCTTATAAACATCCATAAGATATTTTTAAGTGGTTATAAAACATTGCATGTCAAGCTTGTAAAATAGAAGCTATATCCAAATGCACAGAAACAAAGAAACACGTTCACAATTAAATTGAGACATTAAGAAAAACATTTGTAAAGCTAAAGTACAAGGTTAAAACTTGTCAGTGATGTTGATCACACACGTAGCCCAATCTTTCTTATTTCTTGCACAAAACACATCCAAGAATTAAAAAAAAAAAAAAAATGATTCTATACTGGACTCTATTCAAAAACTTTAATGCTTAAATGCGCAGTCACACATACATTTGCACAGCAAAATTCCATGAGCGGATGTTGAGCACGTGTGAAACTAGCATAAAAATAACTGCCAAGTAGCCTCTTTTTAATGCTGCACTTTATGCAAAGACCATTTATAATGGTATATGGTTATGTCATAAAGCCTTATGACTGTTTACACTATTCTGCTTTTGTATGACAGCACTTCTACGATTAACTTTATTAACTTCTGCAGATAAAATTGGATGTTGATTGTGAATTATGAATTATGATGGCATCCATGACAATTCACCTAATGTCGTTGCATGTCATTTGCTATGTATGTTAACATATACAGCCACAAATATTTGGAATTAAGCAATGTCAGAATATAGTGAACCTGCATGGTTGCATTCAAATGCGCCCTAAACTCAGAGCACCTCTTGAGCATATCATTTTCAGCGTTCTCAAAGACTAAACTATTCTTGCAAACTGTTTTCAGATGACTGAAACAGAGTGAGAAAAGTGAGAACTCAATGCATGTACGTCTTCTGTGGGAAGCGTTTATGCAGATCGCCACTGAACTTCAGAACACACAGCGAATCAGACATGCACACCAACAGCTTTTCTTTCGTTTGTTCTTCAAAAGGTAACATATTATGAGGTGTATAATAAGACATTATGAATGTATTATAATACATTCATAATGCTTTCACAATGCATTATTAATATGGGCTTCATAGAAATTGTTACCGACTATTTGTATGCATCGAGATTAGATGTGCAAAAACAGGCTTTATTTATTTTTTTTGCGATTTTCTCCCCAATTTGGAATGCCCAATGCACTCTAAGTCCTTGTGGTGGCATAGTGACTTGCCTCAATCTGTGTGGCGGAAGACGAATCTCAGTTGCCTCCGTGTCTGAGACCGTCAATCCGCGCATCTTATCACGTGGTTTGTTGAGCACGTTACTACGGAGAACTCACCACGCTCCCCACCGAGAGCGAGAACCACATTATAGCGACCATGAGGATGTTAACCCAGCGTGACTCTACACACCCTAGCAACCGGGCCAGTTGGTTGCTTAGGAAGCCTGACTGGAGTCACTCAGCACACCGTGGATTCCAACTCAACTCCAGGTGTGATAGTCAGCGTCTTTACTTGCTGAGCTACCCAGGCCCAAAAACAAGCTTTATTGATTTATCCACAGCCCAAAATGTTTTGTGATTGGATCACTGAAACCGCATACGAAGGTATTTTAACATGTGAAACACAATTCATTGTGAATGCGTCCGGGACAGCAGCGAAGCTCCATCCCTCACCTGTCAATCGAATGCTGTGTTAAAACAAGAGTTGAAACTTTGCCGGTTATGTGCGGCTTTAAAAAGAAATAACCGTCCATTTGGAAAATTGAAAAAGCAAATACAAAAACAATAGAGCTGTGTCAAGACAATTAAATACTTATATATTGTGATACTTTTTCTCACAATGTTGTATCAATACTTAAGATCTATATATCGATATTTATATTCAACTATTTATGTATTTGAATCATGTCCAGCATTTCAATAAAGAAGAAGCAGGTCATCTAAGTAAGTGCAAACTCAAAGCGGTATTCCTAATTGCAGTCAGAGACGCTTCTATGAGGTGCAAGAGAGACTGAAACTGAGCTTGCATGTTTCTCTCGCGAACATGCTGGGCCTCTTTTGTGCATTTAACACTATGGCTGGGCAAAAATATAGATTTTCTGCTTCACCGCGAGCTTCATTTGAATGATCCTAATGTCGATTCTTAAAATTTCAAGGTCGCTTATTCTATACAAAACCCTCTACAATGCACGTATGCAGTTAAAAATGTCAGTGATAATTAGCTACTTGCTGGTAATTTTTCAGATTTCACTCACCAGTGTTTGAGTAGTGTAGTGGCGAAGTTCTGCACAAAGACCTTTTCACTGCATGTTGAGAGTAAAAGTTTGGTGTGGATCTTTTTTTATAATGTGAGTCCAAAGACGAGATGTACACAATCCTTTTGTCATTGAATAATTTTACTTTTTAAATCCTTTCTGTACTTAGTCAGTTATTGATCAAAAACAACAAAAGAAACCTCTAATTCTAATCACAAATAGCACTAATGCTGTCAAGAAGCCATCCGACACACTTGTGTCAAAGTCCCTTCCACTGTTCTTACAGAGGCAGTATCATTTTAGCATATATTTGTGTTTCGTGTTCATGCTTTGTGTGGGTCCGGCGGTGGTTATCGCAGTGCACGAGTTGCCACTATGCGCCCTCCGGTGATGTCATGACACCCTTCCCAGGTTGTGTGTTCGCATGTGGCGGACCGTGAAATCGTCCCGTGTCTGTCTTGTGTTTTTGCTTTGTGTGGGCGCACAGGTCCGGCGTGGTTATCACAGTGCGCAAGTTACCACCGTGCGACCTCCAGTGTTGTCACAGTCATGGCATCTTGCCAGGTTGTGTTATGCCTGTGGGGGACCGTGGCATCATCGTTCCTTTTTTTTTCTTCCTTTTCTCCCCAATTTGGAATGCCCAATTTCCAATGCACTCTAAGTCCTTGTGGTGGTGTAGTGACTCACCTCAATCCGGGTGACGGAGGACGAATCTCAGTTGCCTCTGCATCTGAGACCGTCAATCTGCGCATTTTATAATGTGGCTTGTTGAGCGTGTTACCGCGGAGACATAGCGCGTGTGGAGGCTTCGCGCTATTCTCCGCGGCATCCATGCACAACTCCCCACGCGAGAACCACATTATAGCGACCACGAGGAGGTTACCCTAGGTGACTCTACCCTCCCTAGCAACCGGGCAAATTTGGTTGCTTAGGAGACCTGGCCGGAGTCAGTCATCACGCCCTGGATTCGAACTCGCGACTCCAGGGGTGGTAGGGCATCATCGTTCCATGTCTGTTTTGTCAAAGCTTGTTTACGTTTTATCCTCATGTGTTCAGGTATCGCTGGCATGCTGATTGTCTCCATGGGAACGATGATTATTACTATGGTCAGTTGTGAGCGACATCTGCCCCTTGTTTGTTTCTCTTATTTAAACCCCCACATGTCATTGTCTACTGTCATTGTGACTTGTTTCTGTTCGTGCTTGCTGTCGTGTGCGTGTTAACAATGTTTCTGTTATTTATCAATGTGGATGCATTGCGTGTTACCTTGCGGATCGCCGTCGCCCTTGCCAGTGTTGCACCTGTCAGTAAGAGGAGGATTCCTCGGATTTGTGTCCGTGTGTCGATAGAATCACTCGCCTGGGCTTGAAACGCACACACCCATCTCACGAAGTCTTATCGCTTGCCCACTTAGTGGTTTTCCTTATTGAGCTCGGACGAGCTGGCGCTGGAGCGCCTTTTGTGTTTTTGATTTAATAAAGACTCACTGACTATTTTTCCTCTGCGTTTGGGTCCTGTCTTCCAGAGTATCATGACAAAACTTGTAACCCAGCAGTTATATTTACTACTTTGCTTTAGTGCTTTTCCTATATATCTATCCAATCTTTTTTTTATGAAAAACGTATCAAATTTCCTCACGTAGTGCCAATCTGGCTATAATTATATAAAAGTATCATCATAACCTTGGCTTTAACCACCTATTATTGATGTTTTAATAGTTAGTAAACTAACCATTTATAGCAATTGTGATGTGTTTACTATGTATGAACTTCTCCTGTTATAACGTTGATTTGAAGTAATTCTTGGTAACTCGCATCGTATTCCTTTTATAAAGTTCATGACTAACATATAAAGTTCCCCTCTGGCTAGACAGCATGATTAGAATGCCAATAGCAGTTACATATTTGTAGTACAAGTCCTGTTTTATGTAAGTAAACTGAGTATATGTTGGTGGGCAATGTTCAAAGCTAAAGGATTTTGTGCAAACTTTAAGATTTGGATGATGAAGGCTATGGTTGGCATTAATTTATTGTCTATTTAGTCCATTTTATGAAAATGTAGACCAACCTTTGAACAGGATTATGCTGGTGGAGGCTGGAAGCTTGGTGATTCATTTCACTGAAGTAAGCCCGAGGTGCAGACAGTGGACAGTTAAGTATCCAGTGTCTTACGGTTGGGAGTTGGCAGCAGTTCATCCTATGTGATGTCCATTGTAGAAGACTGAAGTGATACAGTCTGTGATCATCGAAGCGCCCCTCGCTGTCTGGATGGCACAGACTGCAGTTAGTAGTCATCACTCAGGGACACATAGCAGTGGGAGTGGGACATCGGGCTGGACTGAAACTGGATCTTACAGGCTCTGGAAACCTCGGGAAATGTATCCCTAGGTTGAGACTGGAAAGCAGAGAGATTAATATTAGTATAGATGCCATTCACTTATAAAGTGGAGTAATAGAATATGACAAGAGTTTCTAGTTCCAGTAGACCTGCCTAATGCAGCATATCTATGAGGTGAGGGATAAATTATGTGTATGCCTGGGCTAAAGAGATGAGTCTTTAGTCTAGACTTAAACTGAGAGAGCGTGTCTGCATCCCAAACAGTGCTCGGAAGACTATTCCATAGTTTAGGGAGCCAAATAGGGAAAAAAATCTACCTCCTTTTTTGGATTTTGATATGTTAGGCTCTATCAATAGGCCGGAATTTGCGATTGTACTGAACCTGATGGATTACAGCGTGATAGAAGTCACTTAAGTACTGAGGAGCTAGATCATTCAAAGCTTTGTAAGTAATAACAGAATTTTTAAAGGTATACAAAACTTAAAAGGTAGCCAATGTAGTGACGATAAAATGGGGCTGACATTATCATTTTTCTTGGTTCTAGTCAGCACTCTAGCTGCTGCATTTTTAACCAATTGAAGTTTATGTATTGATCCTGCAGGACATCTTCCCAGTAATGCTTTACAATAATCTGGTCTTGAGATCATGAAAGCATGTATTAGCTTTTTGGCATCAAAAATAGAGAGGATGTGTCTTAACTTAGCAATATTTCTGTGGTGGAACAATGCTGTTCTACAAACATTGGAAATGGGATTTTCAAGGACAGATTGCTTTTTGGTCCAATAATTAGTAGCTCTTTTTTTTTTTTTTCAGAATAGAGCAGAAGGAAATTTCTAGCCATCTAGTCTTTGATATCTTTAATACACTCCACTAACTTGGAAAAGTGCGAAATCTCATCAGGTCTCGAGGAAATATAAAGCTGAGCATTGTCGGCATAACAGTGAAAACTAATTCCATGGTTCCTGATAATGACTCCCAGGGGAAAGCATATGTAAGGAGAAAAGTGGAGGCCCTAAAACTGATCCCTGTGGCACTCCATACTTAACTTTAGCTTGATCTGTCAATTCCTCAGTTATACAAGCAAAGTATAGCTGTCAGATAAATAGGACTTAAACCATGAAAATGCCTTTCCACAAATGCCAACATAATTCTCAATCTTATCCAAGAGAATGTTGTGATCTATGGTGTCGAAGGCAGCAGATCTAAAAGCACTAAAAGAGAGATGCATCCACGGTCAGATGATTAGAGCAAGTCAGTTATAACTGATAAGAGCAGCCTCTGTACTATGATGGGGCCTAAATCCTGACTGCCTAAATTCTTCACTGATACAATTGCTCTGTAAACAAAAGAACGTAAGTGGAAGGACACTACCTTTTCTAGTATTTTAGAAATAAATGGGATATTTGAGATTGGTCTGTAATTAGCCAACTCTCCAGGTTCAAGCTGTTGTTTCTTGATTAAGCTGTTTAATAACTGCCAGTTTGAAAGAGAGGATCTGAGATAACAGGGAACACCTCTTTCAGTATCTTGGTTGGTATTGGATCTAGCATACATGTTTTTGGTTCTGATGCTTTTACAAGTTTTGTTAGATCTTCTTTACCTATAATAGGGAAGGACAGAATTTGTGTGTAGGGAATACTATGGGACACTGTCTTCTGAGGTGTTGTTGCAGGCAGTTGTATAATTCCAATTTTATTTCTGATAGTCTTAATTTTATTTGGAAAGAAATGTATATAGTCATTACTACTGTACTGCCAGGGAATTCTTGGATCAGTTGAAGATTTGTTCCTTGTCAGTTTAGCCATGGTACTGAACAAACGCCTACCATTGATGTAGTTATCTTCTATGAGTTTGCTAAAATATTCAGACCTGGCAGCTTTTAGAGCCTTCTCTGTATCTAGAGACATTATCCTTCCATGCACCACGAAACACCGCTAATTTTGTACTTTTGTGCTCCATTTTCCTGGCTGATCTCTTAAGAGTGTGAGCTTTTCTCTTTAAATTTCTTTAATTGAGGGGCAACAACACTATCTAGAGTGCTAGAGAAGACTGCATCCATATTTTCTGTGACTACATCAAGTTCTTCTGAACTTTTTGGCATAATTAGTATTTGAGACAGGTCAGGAATATTATTAGTGATGTAGTGGTTAAAAGAATAGTTCTACCCGAATAATAACATGTTATGTATTGAGTGACTTTAGCTAAGCACAACATTCAAGATACGTGGTAATGATCTGAGATGGCAGTGCTCTTTGGCAGAATTGTTATATTATCGACATCAGCTCCATAAAACAGAATTAAATTTAGCGTATGATTATGGCAGATAGACAGAGGTGAGAATATCGATAAATGCTAATTCCAGTGTGTCATTTTCATGATCTATCTGAATGTTGAAGTCACCAACAATTAAAGCTCTATCCACAGAAACTACTAGATCTGGCAGAAAATCAGCAAATTCACTAGGGAAGTTTGTGTAGGGCCCTGGGGGTCGGTATAAAGTAGCAACAGTGAAAGACAATGGAGATTTTTATTTATATTGAACAATGTCACAGTAAGCACAATCACTTCAAAAGAATTAAACTTGTATCCTGACCTCTGAGTAATGCCAAAATCATCACTGTAAATTGTAGCAACCACTCCTCCTCAACCCTTCAGGCGAGGCTCATGTTTATAACAATAATACATTCATCCGATTTAAGCCAAGTTTCTGTCAAACAGAGCACATCCAGACTGTGATCTGTATTAATTCATTTACAATTAGTGCTTTGGAAGAAAGAGATCTAATGTTTAGTGGCCCAAACTTTATTAGATGTACAGTATGTCTTAATTTTTGGTCATTTTCTAGTTTGACAGAAATATTTTTTCTGAAAGAATTAACGGCTTTGTGTTTGGTTGTTAAACTTGTATCCTGACCTAGAGAGACAGTCACTATACGAGATCTAGGAGATACAGTCTCTGTGTTGGAGTTTACGTGACCTCTCATTACAGCTAGTGGACAGTTGGTTAAGCCAGTGTGTCTGCTTCTGACCTTGGCCCCGGTGAGTCAAACACTTAAAATATTAAGACTGTAAGCCCAGTTATGAGAGAAGAGCACCACCTTTCTTGGAGGGATGGAATCCATCTCTCTTTGGCAGGTCAGGTCTACCCCAAAAACTCGTCTAATTGTCTATAAATAATATGCTGTTCTCCGGACACAACTCAGCTATTCGGTAACGCTAATCTTCTATAAATCTTGTCACCGCGATGAACAGGGAGGGGGCCAGAGCATATTAAAGTGTCTGACATAGTTTTTGGAAGTTCACACACCTCTTTTATATTATTTATAATTATCTCTGACTGGCGAAGCCGGACATCTTTAGTGACGACATGAATAACAATCTTAAAAAATCTACATTCGGCATTAGTCAGCATTTTCAAATTTTATCTGATTTCAGGTGCCCTTGCCCCCAGAAAACATATAATAATGGTGGCTGGAGTCTCTATTTCAACGTTCCTTAAAATAGAATCACTTATAACCAGGGCACATTCAACAGGATTCTAAGTGGGTGCGTCACTGAGTGGGGAGGACCTGTTGGAAACTCTTTAACGGGAATGGGAGACTGGTGTCATGTTGCCCTGCGAGTATGCCGCAGAGAACCCGAAGTGTATGTGTTGCTCGCTGTACCTGCTGTATCCAAAACCATATCTACCAGCTTCTCTTTCCACTGACCTCCACTAACTTTCGGATGCGTGTCTCTAACTCTGTAATTTTCTCAGTTAGTCTAACTAATTCCTTACATTTATCACATGTAAATCCCTCTCTGCTGATGGATGAAGCTATAGTAAACATGTGGCATGCAGTGCAAGTAGCGATAACATGTGTTGGTGCCATGACTTACCGCAGTTGTTTGTTGTATAGGTTATGTGGTTCATGGGCAGCGGGGTTTGAGATTGATGCAATAATCTGTGAAAAAAACGCATAGGTAGAAACTGATGCCCACAGTGTAAATTGCGGTGAAAGTAGAAAAAAAAATTATGCATGTGGTAAAATAGAGATTAAGACTAAAATACTGAGAATAGAAAAATAGAAAATGCTAAGCAGGATAGCAGGCTACAAACATAAACTTGAGCTACGTGCCAGCTTCAACAGGAAACAGGAAGCAGCCACCGAAAATTCTACTTTTCACAGATAGCGGTCAAAATCTGCTGGGCTTTATTGCCTGCTGTACCTCCACCAGTGCCTTCAGTCCAGCTGTGGAGTCATCAGCCCATCCCAACATAGATGTTTCACCCCATTAATCCCGGAACATCTGGTAGTGGGGCAGCAGCCAGGGAACAATATATTGATTTCTAAAGACACTTTTTGTATTGTCTAATCTATAATTTACTCCTCTGCCACAAAATCTGAATATCTGAGTTATTATACATATTATAGGCCCTACATATTATATTTTGAATTATTTGCATTATTATTTTTTATTTATATTGAATTATCTTTATTTTGGGGGGCAGTGGTCAGGGAACAATAAATTGATTTCTAAAGCCACTTTTTGTATTATCTAATCTATAATTTACTCCTGCCACAATATCTGAATATCTGAGTTATTATACATATTATAGGCCCTACATATTATATTTTTAATTATCTTTATTATTATGTTTCATTTATATTGAATTATCTTTATTTTGGGGGGTGGCTTTCTCAGCCAATAATGATATGCGATAATTGATTAATTTGATTAATCAATCGTCATAAATGGATAGCCCTAGATAAATATATGGACCTTGCACAGAAAAATTACAAATAAATACATTTGCCCCTCTTGAATTGATTTTTATCAATTTACTCTGTTCATTGTAGGGCTGATGGACTTGAAAGAGGAACATCAAGAGCTGAATGAAGTGGAGGAGAAACTTCAGTATCAGAAACAGCATGATTTCACAACTGGAGAAGAGTCTTTGAGTGGCTCAAAGTCAGAAGAGAATTTCTCACCTAAAAAACCTCAAAGAAGAGCAGCCAAAAATACTTTTACCTGCTCTCAGTGTGGAAAATGTATAACAAGTAAAAGGGATCTTATTATACACATGAGAGTTCACACTGGAGAGAAGCCTTACACGTGCCATCAGTGTGGAAAGAGTTTTGCATATAAAGAAAGTCTTAAAGTGCACTCAAGGATTCACACTGGAGAGAAGCCTTACACGTGTCATCTGTGTGGAAAAGGTTTCATAGATAAATCAAAACTTAATGTGCACATAAGGATTCATACTGGAGAGAAGCCTTACATGTGCCAACAATGTGGAAAAGGTTTCATAGATAAATCAAAACTTAATGTGCACATAAGGATTCATACTGGAGAGAAGCCTTACATGTGCCAACAATGTGGAAAAGGTTTCATAGATAAATCAAAACTTAATGTGCACATAAAAGCTCACATTGGAGAGAAGCCTTTTACATGCATTCAGTGTTTTAAGAGTTTCGCAAGTAAAGGTAATCTTGATGTACACACAAGAGTTCACACTGGAGAGAAGCCTTACAAGTGCCATCAGTGTGGAAAAGGTTTCACAGATAAAGGAAAACTTAATGTACACATAAGGATTCATACTGGAGAGAAGCCTTACTCATGTCATCACTGTGGAAAGAGTTTTGCTCATAAAGAAAGTCTAAATGTACACATGAGAGTTCACACTGGAGAGAAACCTTTCACATGTCATCAGTGTGGAAAGAGTTTCACACGTAAAGATAATCTTGATGCACACACAATAATTCACACTGGAGAGAAGCCTTTCACATGCCATCAGTGTGGAAAAGGTTTCATAGATAAAAGAAACCTTAATAACCACACAAAGATTCACACTGGAGAGAGGCCTTACACTTGCCATCAGTGTGGAAAAGGTTTCATAGAAAAAAAAAACCTTTATATCCACACAAGGATTCATACTGGAGAGAAACCTTACATATGCCATCAGTGTGGAAAAGGTTTCATAGATAAAAAAAACCTTAGTAACCACACAAAGATTCATACTGGAGAGAGGCCTTACACTTGCCATCAGTGTGGCAAAGGTTTCATAGAAAAAAGAAATCTTTATATCCACACAAGGACTCATACTGGAGAGAAACCTTACATATGCCATCTGTGTGGAAAAGGTTTCACAGATAAAAGAAAACTTAATGTGCACATAAAAGTTCACACTGGAGAGAAGCCTTTCACGTGCCATCAGTGTTTTAAGAGCTTTAAAAGTAAAGGTAATCTTGATGTACACACAAGAGTTCACACTGGAGAGAAGCCTTACAAGTGCCATCAGTGTGGAAAAGGATTCACAGATAAAGGAAAACTTAATATACACATAAGGATTCATACTGGAGAGAAGCCTTTTTCATGTCATCACTGTGGAAAGAGTTTTGCTCATAATGAAAGTCGTATTGTGCACATAAGAGTTCACACTGGAGAGAAACCTTTCTCATGCCATCAGTGTGAAAAAAGTTTCACACGTAAAGATAGTCTTGATGTGCACACAAAAATTCACACTGAAGTGAGGCCTTACACTTGCCAACAGTGTGGAAAAGGTTTCAAAGATAAAAGAAACCTTAATAACCACATAATGATTCATACTGGAGAAAGGCCTTACACTTGCCATCAGTGTGGAAAAGGTTTCATAAATAAAAGAAACCTTAATAACCACACAAGGATGCATAATGGAGAGAAGCCTTACGCTTGCCATGAGTGTGGAAAAGGTTTCATAGATAAAAGAAACCTTAATAACCACACAAGGATTCATACTGGAGAGAGGCCTTACACTTGCCATCAGTGTGGAAAAAGTTTCATAAATAAAAGAAACCTTAATAACCACACAAGGATTCATACTGGAGAGAGGTCTTAAGGCCCCAGCATACTTATGGAGAAGTTCTTCTTCATTCAGAAGTAAAAAGAAGTTCGGAACAGCTGAGCAAAAACATACCGTTTGTGTACATTCAGAGAACGGCCAAGCTGCTGGGGGAGGTGTTGAGAGGAACATTTACAGTGAATGAGGATGCACAAGACTACATGTAAAACACCCAGGGACGGGGTTACAATTTTCGAGGCCCCAAGCAACCGTCCAGCTGGGGGCCCCCTTTCGGCGTATATCCGGGGGAAGTTACATAAAAGTGTTTTTAAATAATAATCTCTAACCATCTTTGTAGCCAAGTACAATCAGAATGTATAATGAAATAAAAATCTAGTTAAAGATAATGAATGCATGTTTTCCACTGTTTTTCCAGTATATGAACTCAAAGAAAAATGGTTTTTAATTTGTAATATAATAAATCTAATGTATGCATACCAATACACTAATAAAAAAAGGCAATATTAACCTATATATATATTTTACAAAACATTTTTGTAAATGAATAGGGTGTGCAAAAAATACAACTTCACTCCCTTATTTTGGAACCCAGGTGATCTTGTGTGCCCGGGTAGGGGCGGTACGGACTGGGAAGAGCAACTTCTTTGTAGTCTCTGTTGAGTAGAATTCACAAAAGATCAGTAAAAGAAGCTGTTTTAACTATTCAATGATGATTTAAAGTAATATATATGCAGTAGATAATGTGTAATTTATCATGTTTACATTCTGAATCCATGGAGCTAATGTGCTAACTATAGCGTCTCTGGCACTAACTTGTACACCCTGAGCACAGCAGATTTTACAACACTGTAATCAAGTGACTGCTCAATGGGCAAGGCAGAAGAAACCTCTTGTGCCTTACCCACCAGTTTTCACTGCAAAAGTGGAGCCCACATAACCTTAGGCCACTACAGCTTAGCAGCAACATGTTTAAATGCAATGAAATAGGAGTCTACCTCAGCTTCCCTGAATGTGGGTACAAGTTTGATGTGCTTGCTGACATTAAAATCAAGAGCAGAGCCAGCAACAGCACTAGCAGGAGTTGCAGAAGGGGTAGCTGGAGTAGAGCAAGGTGATGGCGCAGGCATGTTGACAGGCCAAACAGACCCAGCAGCAGACCTATGCTCCTTTTCCTTCGTTATATCCAACTCTGTTTCCCTCACTCAAAGCATCTGATTTTCATGCTCCTGTTTCTTTATCATCAGCTCCAACTCTTTCAATTTAAGTGCCACTAAGGGATCACTCTGAGATGTCTGAGAAATGGGAGTAGGCAGCGGCTTTACATCAGGCACCCCCTCTGTAAGGGCCCCACTTTCCTCACCATCAGCCGCAGACTCTGACTCAGATTCACTAGGCAAAATCTTTTGCTCAACTAACACACTGTATAGTTTAGCCATAATGACACTTTCAGCTGCGTTTTGGGATATTGAAATTCAAAGAATTCCACAATCTGAAGTAAATCATTCTTCCGGCACTTATTATAATCTTCAAGATTAGGGAACAGCGAGAAAGCGACCAAATCAAAAGCCATATCTAGTCTCCTCCCACTGCAAAAAACAAAAACAAACAAAAAACAACCAAGCAATGTATAAACAACTTACCAAAAGAAGCGACGCATCAACAGTAGTGTTACTTAAACAATAGTTGCGTAAAGGTGAAACAAGAGCTTCCAACGTTACGCAAAGTCAAATCCCAGACAAGCCCCCAATTGTAATGTACTCCCCCAGTCTAGGGTTGAGAGAGAAGTAACAAAAGTTTTTGGAGGTCCCTTCTCCCATCCCAGCACTTCACACAAACACCAGAATATGAAAAGGGTTGTTTTATTTAAGAATAAAGTAAATAGGAAGCAAACAATCTTCAGGAATGGGCAATTCAGTTTAAATTCAAATAAGCCCAAAGATGGGATTTCTCCTAAAAAAGCATCATCATCTAAGAGAGTAACAAATGACATTCAGAAAGGTATTTGTGTTAATTCAGAAAACTTAATTTGGCTGCAACCCTCAAGTAAAGCACATGCCTATGCGACCAAACTTTTTGCTATGTGACTAAACAAATTAGTCACTGGCAAGTAAATAGTCAGATTTCACTCGCCAGTGATTGAGTTGTATAGTGGTGAAGAAGAACTTTAGCACAGAGATATTTTTACTGTGTGTTTTTTCTTATGAGCATGTACTCTAAGGAAATGTACCTTATTTGGCTGCAGTGTTTGCTGAGTTGATGTGGATCACAGTGTCCCCATCGCTTTAGTTGAGCCATGATATGCCACATTTACATTACATTTAAAAACGTCAACTCGGATTTTGGTTAAACCTTTCAATAGACCATTTTCACAACATTCTGTTGTACAGCATGGCTTCAGACCAGTGTAACGCACCCGTTGGATGTCTGTTAGAAGTGGTGGCGGCTGGTGCTTTTCAAAAGAGGGGAATCACAGATGTCTGTCAAATAAGTGTACTCGCATCTTGTTCATTTTTAATATTACCATATATTCTGGAAATAAAGGCGCACCTGGTCAAAATCATGTTGTTTAGAGAAAAAAACACAGATAAGTTGCATCTCTGAATAAGTCGCACTGATGGAGATTACATGTGACAAGCACTAGGACCTGGGAGCAGCCGCCCGAGTCCTGACTTCTCTTTACTCAACATGCCAGATGTCTTACAATGTGAAGATTACCTCAGGAAACCGGCATCTCTTTGCTGTATACAAATAAACAGCTTTTAGTCTGCGAGTAAAACAGGATGCCTGTTGTATTCTATTAATTCATTAACATTAGCGACTGTCTACCTCTGGATATTTCTGACATTACCCTCTTTGCTATGCATTAATTATTGGGTTCCCTGACTGAGTGTGATGAAACGTTACTTAAGAGGAGTTGCGTTTGACAGTGGTCTAGATTTTGTTAGAACAGTAATATTATGATGGGAGCGAATATTGAAACTGGTCACATAAAGTACTTTGTGAAGGCAAAATATTCTGAATTGGCCACTTTAAAATGCTTCTACTGTCTCTTTGACTTCATTTTCATCTGTTTGAGTATAAGCTTATGTGTTTTGTTGTGCGTGCGTGCGTTTGAACAGCGAACATTACGTATAAATTACGTATATTTGTCGCTTCGGACTATAAGTCGCAGGACCTTTCAAATGATGAAAAAAGATATGACTTATATTCTGGAAAATACAGTATTTATTTCACTTTTCTCTGTTGTTTGGGGGGAGGGGGTGTTGGTCTTGTTAGGCTACTTAAATGTGAAGTCTGCTCTCCTAATTTTTATTATTATTATTTTTGCAGAAATTGGTCAGTTACTTTGTTGACCATTATCTTCTCAGTAGAGCAAAACTTCTCATTCGATTTTGGCCCATTATGTTGCGTGTGTACGACTTCACTCTTTTTAAGCATGAGAAGCTTCTCTCTATGTAACGTAAGCTGGTACGTGATAGCTGTGTGGTAGGGCTAGGCGATTAATTGAATTTTATTTTCAATTATGATTTTGGCTTCCAATGATTATGAAAAGAAGATAATCGAGATAAAACTTGGTTACTGATGTAACCTCTGTTCCCTGATGGTGGGAACAAGACATTGTGTCGATGTAGTGACACTAGGGGTTCGATCTTGAGATCCCCAATCACCTTTGCTTAAAATAGAAAAGGCCAATGAAAATTGGCGAGTGGAATTTGCATGCCACACTCCGCCTCGGACATATGGGTATAAAAGGAGATGGCATGCATCACTCATTGAGATTTATGTTGAGGAGACAATAGAGAGTCCCGGCCATGTCAGCAGCCAGTTCAGCGCCACAGGAGGAGGGACACAACGTCTCGTTCCCTCCATCAGGGAACAGAGGTTACATCAGTAACCAAGACGTTCCCTGTCTGTCACTCACTCAATGTTGTGTCGATGTAGTGACACTAGAGGTTCCTAATGGAAACGCCGCAGGTGCTGAACCGTGTCACCAGGCGCGGAAGAGTGGACACGGGCAAGCTGATGCATGCCTCGCAGTGAGCGCTCAACCACGTCGTGACCTTCCAGCAAGTTCAAAGATAAAAGCTTGACCTGAAGCCCGAGTTGGTCGAGGTGCTGAAGCACAAGGTCCCTGTGCGCACACAGTAGATCTCGCGAGTGAGCTAGGATTAGTCAGTCATCGAGATAATTGAGAATGCATATGCCCTTCTCCCTCAGTGGGGCCAGGGCAGCCTCTGCGCCCTTGGTAAAGATGCAAGGAGACAGGGACAGACCGAAGGGGAGGACCTTGTACTGGTATGCTCGTCCCTCGAAGGCAAACCGAAGAAAGGGTCTGTGTCGAGGAAGGATCGATACGTGAAAGTACGTGTCCTTCAGGTTGATGGCCACGAACCAATCCTGATGTCGTACCGACGCCAGGATGCACTTCTGCATTAACATCCTGAACGGAAGCCTGTGTAAGGCCTTGTTTAGGGCATGCAGGTCCAAGATTGGGCATGACTCTCCCCCTCTCTTGGGCACGATAATATAAGGGCTGTAGAAGCCCTTGCACAACTCGGCTACGGGAATGGGCTCTATTGCTCCTTTCGCCAGAAGAACAGAGGAACCCTCGCCCTGCACCGTAGTGGAGGATAGCAATGAGAACACAACCCTTCCACGAAAGCCGCCTCGGCGTGCTGGAGCCCCAGATACCCGAGGCAGATTTCATGGGTATCCGGAGGGGAGAGATAACGGCCACATCCAGTAGCGCTAACGCGGAAGGACATCTTTAAAAAGACACCAAGCGTTTGCGCAAGCTCTTTTAGAAAAAATATACTCTTTTGAGTATATTCTTTTAGCACCCACAGACTCAGGCTGCTGAAGCGCCCAGGGGAAGCACCACACTCGACCATGCGAGGGTGACCGCTCATATGCGGTGTAAAAAATCCAGCAGCGTAGCAAGAGGTGAGAGGCACAAGCAATCTGCTCCAAAGAGAAAATCTGAATGAGTGGTGCACGCCATCTCCTTTTATACCCTTATGTCTGGGGCGGAGAGTGGCATGCAAATTCCACTCGCCAATTTTCAGTGGCCTTTTCTATTTTCAGCAAAGGTGATTGGGGCTCTCAAAATCGAACCCCTAGTGTCACTACATCGACACAACGTCGAGTGAGTGACAGACAGGGAACAATTATTGTGCCACATTCCGTTTCGCAATGAAACACCCTTGCATTATATCTTTAAAGTTCAAATAATAAGGAAGTGGGTTATGAAAATAATCTCCAAAACCGGCATTTCTCTGTGCAGTCAGCACCGCGTCTATGAGTTGCGTGAAGTGACGGGAAGAGATTGAATCTTCTCCCAGCTGATGCACACTCTAGCGCGGGAATGCTCGTCACTCACGCGCGTTTGCTGCAGCTAGATTATAACGTGATGGCTTGTGACGTAGTGAATCATAATATATGTATCACGTTCACTGTGTGTATCTTATCATTAAGAAAATCAGCAATACGCAGCTCTATTAATAAGAGAAAGTTTGGTTTTTGTAAGTTAAAGATGGATCGAAGTGAACATAAAGGTGAGAGAGTGTAGTCTTAGCCCATTATACACTGGAACAAAATACATTTTGGATTTGGATTAGTTATTTTTGGCTTGTTTTTCCTTAAAAACTACATACATTTACTTTAGGAGCTATACTGCAGGGGAAAAAAAATGTTATTTGAAAATGTTGCATACAATATTTAATCAGGGCTCGACATTAACGCTTGTCAGGGACAAGTGGATTTTTGAAGGGACAAGTGAAAGAGAATTTTACCTGCCCGACCAGACAAGCAGACTGATTAAAATGTCAATAATGAAAAAATAACCTGCAATATTTGTGATGGCCTAGGCCTGTGTCACTTATTAGAAAGTTCGTATTCTGCTGTTGAAAGTAACCCAGAGCATGTCATTTTATAATTCGATAGCGATCTAGTAACAGCTTCACCCTGTTTGATTGACAGGTGGCATATGTGTGTGTGCTGAACATGTGAGCACCTGAACGGTCCAATACATTTCAAAATTCCACCAGAATGCCCGTCTTGGTGAGGTATTCATGTAAACAGAGAGTGATGTCTGAAGTGAACGTAAACAGCTGGAAAAAAGCAGATTTGTATTAAAATGTCAGACTTGTAAGTATAAATGTATGCTAATAGACCTACTGCGTCTAGTGTGTCATTGTAATAATCAAACAGCCATAACAAGAAAACGAGAAAATGCAATTAATGTATTATAATCATACAGTGAAGGCCAGTAATAGTAGTAGTTGCATTTCATTCTGAATGTTTACTTGAATATTTGTTAGCCTATTGCTGTTAAAATCTTTTAAAGCTGTTAAAAAAGCACTGAATTTTCTTAATTTTTATTTTTTGTTATATATATTACATATAAAAAAACATTTTCTCCCAATTTGGAATGCCCAATTTCCAATGTGCTTTTTTTAAGTCCTCGTGGTCGTGTAGTGATTCGCCTCAATCCGGGTGGCGGAGGACGAATCACAGTTGCCTCCGCGTCTGAGATCGTCAACCCGCACATCTTATAATGTGGCTTGTTGAGCACATTGCCACGGAGATATTGCACGTGTGGAGGCTTCACGCCTTCCACCGCGGCATCCACACTCAACTTACCACGCGCCCCACTGAGAACGAACCACATTATAGCGACCACGAGGAGGTTACCCCATGTGAATCTACCGACTCTTCCAACCCCTTAAAATAATATGTCTGCCAATCATAATACTAGTCAGAACCCAATTTTTTATATGTTATACGCCCAAAATACAAAGTCTGGGGCAAAGTCAAATTTGAGTGCCCAAAACGTCATACAAATAAATCTGAACCTTCAACCAAATATACTGGATCTTAACAGCCCCCCAAAAGACATGGGTTGTGTCTCCAACTTCTGATTGGCATCGCCAGCAGGTGGGTGTGTCTTTAAGACCAAGCCTATATAATCTAGAGGGGGTCCAATAAAATCTATGTAAAATCTTGAATTGCATAAGGCGAACCCTTGCATCTCTAGATGCAGACTTGATATTTTTTAGAATCCTAGCCCACACTCCCTCCTCCAATACCAAATTTAAATCTTTCTCCCATAATCTCTTGAGAGAAGTTGAAGCTCTGTCCCCCAGACTCTGAATTAGCAGGGAGTAACACACTGATGCCTCATGACCTTTTCCAAAAGCAGTAATCACCACTCCCAGAGTATCTGCTGCTTTAGGGGGGTGTGCTACTCCCAAAAATAGTACAGAGCAGGTGGCGCAGCTGTAAATACCTATAAAACTGAGATCTGGGAATCCCAAAATGATGAACCAAATTCTCAAAAGATCTCAACACTCCAATCTCATACAAGTCACCAAGTGTAGTAACCCCCATCACAATCCACTCTGACCAGCAGAAAGTATAAATTAATACATCATTTAGGGTTCAGCCATATGCTTGAGGCAACATTTAAATGTCAGAATTAAACACTCTGGACACTTTTGTCCATACCGAATGCAAATGTGAGATAATGGGGTGTAACAACTTTTCCGATTAGTTTGATAGGCTTTGCAATGGCAAAATAGGGGCAAGAACTTCCTGTTCAATATAAAATCAGGGAGGGGCTCTTTCAGGTGGAAGTGACCAATGGGCCAAATGTCTGAGACCGAATGCATAAATAAAACAAAATCTTAGGTAGGACTAGCCCACCTTTGTCAATCGGCCTATGTAACTTATTGAAATGTAATGTGGGACGCTTACCATTCCAAATGAAGGACTTCACTATGCTATCAAATTGCTTGAAATAAGAGAGGGGGACATCTACAGGGAGAGATTGTAGCAGGTAGTTGAATTTTGGAATACAATTCATTTTAATAACATTAACCTTCCCAATCATAGATTAATGTAATGAAGCCCACCTGCCCACATCGCTCGAAAACCTTTTTATTAAGGGGTCAAAATTAACTAACTAAATCAGACAAATTTAATGGGAATAAAATGCCCAAATAGTTAATGCCCTGTTTAGGCCACTGGAAGGTGCCTGGCTGGAAAGCCGTTACTGGGCAGTATGTTGTCAGAGCCAAAGCTTCGGATTTAGACCAGTTGACTTTGTATCCCAAGAACTTCGAAAAGGAATGAATAATTCTATGGAGACAAGGCATAGATCTAATGGGGTCAGAGACGAATAATAAAATATCATCTGCGTAAAGCAAAGCTTATGCGCCATACCTCCCGCCACCACCCCTGGAAAATCATCTTCCCATCTTATTCCCTTCGCGGTTGCTAATGGTTCCAGGGCAAGACAGAACAATAATGGGGAAAGAGTGCAACCCTGCCAGAGTAAAAAAATCTGTAATTAATCCATTTGTTTGTACCGCCTCTACCGGGTGTCCATAAAGTAACTTAATCCATCCAATAAAAGTATTCCCGAACCAGTATATTTCCAAAATTATAAAAAGATAATCCCATTCTACCATATCAAGTGCCTTTTCGGCGTCAAGTGAGATGTCCTGACCGGAGTCTAATCATTTGCCACTGACCACATAATATTGATGAAATGCCTGATGTTATCAGAAGAGCTGCGGCTCTGAATAAACCCCACCTGATCTATATGTATAAGAGATGTCATAACTTTACTAAATCGGTTAGCCAGATATTTTTACAATATTTTTACGTCTAGCTGGATCAGGGAAATTGGACGGTAACTCTTACATTCGCTTAGATTTTTGTCCTTTTTAAGGATCAGACTGATCCAGGCTTGTGTCATGGTTTGTGGAAGCTTTCCATTCTTTAAAGTTTCCGTATAAACTTCTAACAGAAGTGGAGCCAATTCTGTATTATAAGCTCTAAAAAATTCAGCGGCAAAGCCATCTGGCCCTGGAGTGCCTGTAGGCAAGGCCTTAATTATTTCAATTATTAAATATTTTTTAGGGGCAGTGGTGGCTCAGCAGTTAAGGCTCTGGGTTACTGACCAGAAGGTCAGGGGTTCAAGCCCCAGCACCATCAAGATGCCACTGTTGGGCCCCTGAGCAAGGCCCTTGATCCTATCTGCTCCAGGGGCACCATATCATGGCTGACACTGCACTCTTACCCCAGCTTAGATGGGATATGTGAAAACAAATAAATTTCACTGTATATATGCAAAAATGTATGTATAATGTGTGAGCAAAATAAAGGCTTCTTCTTCTTCTAAGTTACCTCACCTTGCTCTTCCAATGTTATCTCAGAATTTTTTTGCTCAGTCATCAGTTTAGGGAGTTCTAATGGTTCCACAAAGTTCCTAATATCTTCATGAGTAGACGAAGACATGAAACTATAAAGATCAAGATAAAATTCTTTAAAAGCATTATTAATATCAATGGCCAAGGTAAATATTTCCCCGCCAGCAGATTTCACTGAGGGGATGGTAGAAAAAGACTCTCTGCTTTATTATCTAGCCAAAAGCTTCCCTGCTTTATCCCCTGACTCAAAGTATGACTGTCTTGCCCTGAACAGCCAAAACTCCATCTTCCGTGACAAAATAGTCCAAGTGAATGGTGGCACTGTTGTGCGCTGGGTTAACGCGCATGTTTTTATTTTTTCTGTTTTTATGGTTCGGGGGAACTTTGGGGTTTGACTGTTACAGTAATGTTGGAATGTGGTCTTTATAATTTCTATTTTTTCTAATATGTCAAAATGTAAAATGTTAATATGAGTGGATTATCTCTCTCCACGTGGAATGTGAATGGGTTGGGGCACCCCATAAAAAGAAGGAAGGTTATTTATTTTATTAAACATAAGAAATATTATATAGTGTTTCTTCAAGAAACGCATCTTTCCCCGCAGGAAGCTGAAAACTTTGGGAAGATATGGGGTGGACATGTTTTCTTTAGTGCTGGCTCAAATAAGAGCAGGGGAGTCATTACATTGATAAGTAAACATCTACAATTCAAATGTCTCAAACAGATTAAAGATAAATTAGGAAGAGTCATTACTGTTTTAGCATAAATTCAGGGGCAACGGTTCATTCTGGATAATATCTACGCACCTAACGCTGATGACCTGGGCTTTTTTATAGATCTTGAAGGGATGTTGCAAGCTGCTGGCACCCCTCATGATATAATATTGGGAGGAGACTAATGTTTTGATGGACTCGGTACTTGACCATAGTGAAGCAAATGTGTGCAAGCCCCCTAAAGCAACATTGACGCTTCACAGGATATGTAAAAATCTTGGCCTTACAGATATTTGGAGACTTTTGAACCCATCTGGTAGGGACTATAATACCCACGACAACTTTGCCATCAGATTGCTCAAGTCCGGTGTTTCTATACAGATTTTGTGAGACAGAATTACACAGCAAAAAATAGTCTATAAAACAAACTCCAGCCAATAAGTGGAATAAACACAAAAAACATGTAGATTCATCCACATAACTGGTCCTCCACAGAACAAGATCCAGCTACTAGCGGAACCAGCACAAACAAAACAAAAAAACAAAAAGTTCAGTTTCCTCGGACAGTCAAACGAATGTTCAGTAAGCCAGCCCATTCGGCTGATAAATGAGTGCAACAAAAGACCCAATCACTCCAATGTCCTGCAAGAGATGTTCCACAAAACAAACTCCACGCCACAAGAGGCATAAGCACCAAAAACATGCAGATTTATCCACAAGCTGTCCCGAAGGAATTATGTTACACAAAACAAACTCCAGCCACTAGGTGGAACCAACACAAAATGAAACGAAAAAGGCGCTCAGCTTCCTTGGACAGTCAAGTGTATCTTCAGTGAATTAGACCCACTAAACATCAACATGAAAATCACCAAATGGCTTACTCACTCCAATGTTTTATGAAGGACAGTGCTTGCTGTGTGCATGTAAATTCTCTACGGCCATCCTTAGTATCTATTCTCAGTTTGGCCGGAAACATCAGAGCAAATGCAATCTTCCATTGGTGTAAGAGAATCTTGCATTCCTTGAATCGATCATGTTTCTCTCTTGTTGAATTTGCAAAGTCTGGGAACAAGAAAATGTTGTGGTTCTTCCAAGAAAGATTTCCTTTGCTCCTCGCCTTGCGTAACACGAGATCTTTATTGAATGATCTCAGAAATTTGGCCAGAATTGATCAGGGCCTGTCTCCCTCAGCGGATCTTCAAGCTGGGACTCTGTGAGCTCGCTCGATTTCCAGCTTATGGCCTGTTATGTCGAGCAGACTCGGGAAGAGCTCGTATAGGAATATATCTCTGCCTTCTTCATTCTCAGGAATTCCAACAATTTGGACGTTGTTATGATTCTCCAAATCCTCATGTTATTCCCAAGTGCGGGCAAATCTGTCTTGGTCACTAGCGGGTTAGCAGCTAATTCCCTCTCCAATGACTCCAGATAACCGATTTTTTGACATCCAACAATCTTGTAACCATCTCATAGAATTCCGCCTCCATGGAAGTGATCAATCGACATATTATTGCAGCCCTGTCTGAGGTATCAGCTTGAGCACGTAAGTGTCTTTTAATATCTCTAGAGCCTGAGGATTTTGAATTCTTTGACATATTGTTTTCATAAAGCAGTTAAGAATCAGGGTGTATCGAATCTCACCAGTTTATGACATAAAAAGTGTTAAAAACTAGCAAAGTGCGCAGAGCTCGCCACTCACACGTCCAACCCTCACATGGCGTCACGTGAATCCCCCGACTGTTTACTAGTCTTGAATAATTACTTAAGAACTAGAAGCCATTCTTCCATAATTAACATATTAGTTTGTGTTATTATTTATTGTGGTTTTGAAGCTGGTATTGAGAATCGTCAAATTTCACTACCGACAACTGAAATTTTGGTATTGTGATAATGTTTAGCCTTTATTGTTCATGGTAGATCTTGCTGCAATAACTTGATGAAAAAGTAGATCTCATTCCATAGAAGTATGAGCACCCCTGCTGTTAATGGTGGCCATGGAGGCTTTCCTTTATTTGACTACCATACGTAACATAAAATCATTATCAAATGACAATAGCCTCCTCCCCTACCCAGTTCAGTTTACATTTCAAGTTCAAGGAAATCCACTGTTAAAAAGACATTAGAAGTTTAAAAAAAAAGTTCAGTAAATGCATGATGTTTCCAATGTCAGTGAGTAATAGTGTTAAATAATTGTGATCACAATATTGACAAAAATAATTGTGATTATGATTTTTTTGCCATAATCGAGCAGCCCTACTGTACGGTATGTGTAAACCTCACTCCCCTGGGCTCAAGAGGCGCACTAGCAACTGAGGCTAGGGGCTCTAGCCTTTTGCCAACTCGTTAGCATGCCTGCCTCCCATGCTGGCAACGCCGGTTCAAATCCTGCTTGGAGCGGGTCAAGAAGGACTGTTTACAGTGGTGTTGTGACCCAGATGGGAGTGAGGTTTAGGGGGGATGAGTGTAACGGGAGACAGCTGGTACATGATACTACTGCGGGTCGAGCAGGATCGGTTACATCTGCACCTGCTGATGTAGCTCCAATTGTTACAGCTAAACACATCAACTTGTATAATTGATGCATTGCCTCATTCTGCCCCATTTCTCTAAAAAAGACTGAGAAGTCACAAAGCCTTCCCCTGTTACCTTGCAAGTCATGATCAGAGTACAGCACTTGAAGTTCAGATCTCAGTCTGTCTGCATCAAAGAAATGGCCATAACTTTTCATCAAATTTTGGAATGCATTGCCAGGAAACACCAGATTCGTTTAATCAAATCGGTTTGTGTCTAGGAGTTCAAGAAAAGGTTATTTTTCTCCTTTGCAGAAGTTAGAAGGCTCTCAACCCTGTGTTTGCAAAAGAGCCCTCTGCTGCAAAATGTCAAAGACAGCATCAGTCTCTGAGAGGATTTGGTCATATGTGTGTAACAAAAACAAACTCAAAATCTTCCCAACTCCGAAGGAACCCTGTGGTATTACTAATGGTGTCCTCCTCTGTTATGCCCCCATCCTCTAGGATCCAATCAAAAGTCTCCACAAGCCTCTCATAGTTATAGCTGCAGTTCTTATTTCCTGGGATGTGAAATTCCATCGAGTGGGAGCATTTATAGGCAACTGTTAGCTTCCTGTGGACTCTAGAAAGCACTAGTGATGGGTCGCACACGAACGAGCCGGCTCGCATAACAGAAGAGCCAAATCTATTTATAAAAATATAAAAAATTAAGATATGAATAATCAAAAGATTTAAATGAATAGAATTAACTAATTCAAAGAATGAAAAAATAAATAAAATAATATAGGCCTAAATGATCAAGCGCACACACATTCTTTCTGACTGTCTGCTCAGACTAACAGCCTCACCTGTTGTTCCTGTCAATCAGACATGCAGTGTCAACCAATAAACTAAAGATGCATGAGGGAGGGCGGAGCCAACTTATTATGTTGTTCAGATTGTATTCGTTTTTAATTGTTACAATTATATGCACTTTTTTTATATACATTAAAAAAGTTATACTTTAAATGCACATGTGTAATAGCATCCTTCTTTTTTACATTATTTCAATTTGTGGGATGCTGCAGATTTGCAAATTATTTATTTTTCTTTGATATGGTGCAATATTCTATTATGCTGTTCAGATTGTATTCATTTTGAATGGTTAGGTTTATATGCACTTTGTTTATATACAATAAGAAGTTATACTTTAAATACAAATGTTTAATAGCATTCTTTTTCATAACAAACCAATGCATTTTTAAATACATTGTGGTTAAGGTAGGGTATGATTTCATTTAATAATTTAATTAGAATTGTTTTAACACCAATTATAGTCAAACTATCGCAAACTGTTTAACTTGAAAAAAGACAAAACATGTTTTTTTTAAAGAGCCGTTTGGGAGCCAAAAGAGCCGGCTCTTTTTGGTGAGCTGAGCCGAACGAGCCGGCTCACTGAAAAGAGCCGGAATGCCCATCACTAGAAAGCACAGTCTTTTTGTTGATTTGGCAAAGAATCTGGCAAACCCAAAGAGTATTGCAAAAAACATTCTCAATTTAGGAAGGTATTTTGCTCCCTGAACAGCAAATTCAATCTGTGAGCAAAGCAGTGCACAAACAATGCATTTGGAGCAAACTCCTTTACTTTTGCTTGTAGCTCATTTAGTGAGGATGCCATAACATGCCATAATATTTGACTGTAATCATAGCTCAGGATCTCTTTATTCGAGATATACACAGACTGGGCATCTCACCCTCCTGAAACATCAGAAAACCCAACAAATCTCTCTTGCATTAAGGCAGCAGTATCTACAAATCAAAGTATAAAATACAGCTGTGCATTACATGCAGTGTCATTTGTCTAAATATTGATGAAATTAATTTTGTATGGAATGGGACATGCCAGAAAATACAAATGATGACTGAAAATGAGCGGCTAATACATCATCATACTTTGCCAACACCTCACTGAATTCCCTGTAGTTTCCCTAACTGGCAGAATCACTGCCATCATCATGCCCTCTGAAAGCCAGCTCCTGACTACCAAGCATGGAAGTTATGTCAGTTAGGCGACTCAAGATTCCCCTGTTCTTTTTAACTGTTTCATTGTGCTTTGCCACATGAATGCATGTGCCCTAATCAATGGAGTGCTCTGCACACACCCGGCCAAGTAAACTCAGCCATGCACATGAACTGACATGTTCTTTCCCCTTCTCATGTCTTTTATATGCTCTGTCAAAATTGGTCAGATCTGCAAAACCCACCCTTGACCAAACAACACATACCTTAGAAGGTTTCATCAAGAGAAGTGGCCAGTTATACATTTGAGGGGTCACAGCACTATCAGTTAACCATTCAACTTTGTTATACAAGGAAAGCAGAAAGGACCTGTATTCGCTCCTCATAGGTAAGAGTATTAAGTGATTTCTCCAAAATTAAGTCAACAACATTAGCAGTGTGTGGCAGCGGGGGCGTGGTCAAGCATCTCTCCGGAGAGAGAGAAAGTGGTAAGGGCGCTTACACCTGAGTTAAATTATCTCTAACACCTGTCTCTAATTTCAGTGAGCACGGGAGAGCGGCTTAAAAAGAGCCACACCGCCAGCAGTCAGAGAGAGAGACTGGCACAAGAAAGGCCACACTGCTACAGAAGCTATTGTGATGTTTGTGTTAAAGTAAATATTTTCCTGTAAAACTGTAAGCATCAAGCTGGACAAATTAAATGCCTACCTGAACCGGGAAACCTCGCTTCTCGCCTCCTCCTTTGCACTGAAGCCCCTTACACTGGTGCCGAAACCCGGGAAAAAGTCGCCCCGTAGAGTCCTCCCAGTTGGCAGAGATCCTCCAAGCCCTCACTGGCCTACATCGAAACCACCAGCAAACACTGCTTGAGCTCCGGCAAGGTCAAGATCGCCGGTTTGTCGAGCTCCTGCACGCTCAAGCAGAGGACCGGCAGGCGATCCGGAGCCTCCTCAGCCAGGAGGCGTCCCCAGCCGTGACCCCGGACACTCACATGCCATTGCCCCCGCCTGCGTTACAGAAGATGGGGACGGCGGACGACCCCGAGGCGTTCCTGGATTTGTTTGAGCGTACCGCCGAGATCTGGGGCTGGCCCCTCGGCCAGTGGACGGCCCGACTTATCCTGCTGTTGTCCGGGGAAGCCCAGCTCGTGGCTCAACAACTGCCGGCGACGAGCCTCCTGGCTTACGGTGACTTGAAGAAAGCCATCCTACAACGGGTTGGTCGGAGTCCGGAAGAGAATCGTCAACTCTTCCGGAGCCTGAAGCTGGAGAACTCCAACCGCCCAACGGCTCCGCGACGCCTGCTGAAAATGGCTGCTAGCGGGGGACCGGGGCGTCGACGGGATCATTGACCAGGTGGTACTGGAACAATTAATACATCGACTGCCAAAAGGGACGGCGGAGTGGGTCCAGTGCCACCGTCCGGCGTCGCTGGAGGAAGCCGTCCAGCTTGTAGAGGACCACATGGCGGCGATCCCGAGGGCGGAAGAGCCCTCCTACTCTCTCTCCCCTCCCCCTGTGTTTTCCCATCTCATCCCCCTCCCCTCTCTCCTCTCGTTCTGCTCTCTCCCCAGGGCCCGTTCCTGCCCCACGCAGGCCACCGAGACCAGCTCCCCGGGCGTGGAGGCGACACCTCCCCCTACCCCGATGCCCCGCCGCTCTCCCTCTCAGGTGAAGGTGCCTGCCGATGCAAGTGCAGGCGTGGCGTCTGGGCCAGCCTGCTGGAGGTGCGGGGACCCAGACCACTTCCGGGATCAGTGCCCTCTGATGGAGCTGGGAACGGTGGTGCGGGTCTCTGACCTCCCGCAGGCTGCCCCCGACCGGGCCGGAGCGTACCGTATACCGGTAAGTGTCAAGGGGGGTACTCACCAAGCATTGGTGGACACCGGGTGTAATCAAACTACTATCCACCAACGCTTGGTTCAACCCGAGGCTTTGGGCACAGCTAAAACGGTGAGGGTGAAGTGTGTGCATGGGGATATTCACAAGTATCCTGTGGTGACTCTGACGATTAAACACCCATCCGCTGATTTTGGGGACGGATTGGCCTGACTTTAGAGATTTATTGAAGGGAATTTGTGCGGATGTGTCCTGTATGAAATTAGGGAGATGTGCAATGTGCGATGCACTGGCAGGGGAGGCGGAGCTGGGGCCGTCCTCAACAGCGCCACGTCATAATGATAAGAGAGGGGGAGAGGCTGCAGCCCCTCTTATCCCCTGAGGGGGATTTCCCTTTGGAGCGAGACGAAACCCTCAAACACGCCTTTGACCAAGTGAGAGTCATCGATGGTCAACAACTCCGGCCTGACATCGCCCTTTCATACCCCTTGTGGCAGCGGGGGCGTGGTCAAGCATCTCTCCGGAGAGAGAGAAAGCGGTAAGGGCACTTACATCTGAGCTAAATTATGTCTAACACCTGTCTCTAATTTCAGTGAGCACGGGGAGAGCGGCATAAATAGAGCCAGACCGCAAGTAGACGGGAGAGAGAGCCTGGGCACCAGAGACCCTATTGTGAAGTCAGGAGTTTATTATTGCGTAGCTGAGAGTTTATTTTTGTAAAGTAGTTTGTTTACTTTGAGAGTGAATTAATGAACATTGGGAAAGCCCTGAGAGAGTGTATTTGCTGCAGTAAGGAGAATAAACACTTACCTGAACCAGGAAAGCTGCTTCTCGCCTCCTCTTTACACCCCTACTTTGCGATTATAAATGAGCAGTTGTATAGAGTGACACAGGACGCTCAGACTAAAGATGATACAACCCAACTTTTGATACCACGGAGCCGTCGGGAAATGGTATTCCAGGCGGCTCATTATAATCCCATGGCAGGTCACTTAGGAGAAAGGAAAACACTGAACCGTCTAATAGCCCACTTCTATTGGCCGGGCATTGGCAGCAATGTCCGCAGGTGGTGTGCGGCATGCCACGAATGCCAGCTGGTTAACCCACTGGCCACCCCAAAAGCGCCATTGCGCCCTCTTCCGTTGATTGAGGTCCCCTTTGAGAGAATTGGAATGGACCTCGTCGGGCCATTAGAATGGTCAGCACGCAGACATCGCTTTGTATTGGTCCTAGTGGACTATGCAACGCGATATCCGGAAGCAGTGCCTCTTCGCAACATCTCAGCACGCAGTGTTGCGGAGGCACTCTTCAAAATAATCTCCCGGGTGGGGATTCCGAAAGAAATCCTCACCGATCAAGGCACAACGTTTATGTCACGGACACTACACGAGCTGTACGAATTGAGAATTATATCAATTCGAACCAGCGTGTACCATCCTCAAACGGATGGCCTGGTGGAATGATTTAATAAAACCCTCAAAAACATGATGCGTAAGTTCATGCACGACGATGCTAGAAATTGGGATAAATGGCTCGACCCCCTATTATTCGCAGTACAAGAGGTCCCGCAAGCCTCCACTGGCTTCTCCCCATTTGAGCTGTTGTATGGGCAACGCCCACGCGGTGTGCTTGATGTATTGCGAGAGGCATTCAATACGTTCTTGATCTTAGAGCAAAACTCCACACTTTGGGACAACTAACACAGGAGAATTTGCTCCACGCTCAAGAATGACAGCGCCGACTGTATGACAGGGGAACTCAGCTAAGGGAATTTGCACCGGGAGATAAAGTGCTTGTATTACTTCCCACATCGAGCTCTAAATTACTCGCCAAGTGGCAAGGACCCTTTGAGTTCACACGACGAGTGGGAGATCTCGATTATGAAGTTAAACGAACCGATAGAGGGGGCGCACATCAAATATACCACCTCAACCTCCTGAAATTGTGGAGGGAGGCGGTCCCTGTGACATTGGCAATGGTAGTTCCAGAGAAGGCGGAGCTCGGACCAGAGGTGAGTTCAAAACCTAAACAGTTCACCCCGGTCACTTGCGGAGACCACCTCTCACCGAGTCAACTCACGGAGGTTGCCAGGTTGCAACAGGATTTTGCAGATGTGTTCTCCCATCTACCAGGTCATACGAACCTCATTCACCACCACATCGAGACCGAGCCAGGGGTCGTGGTACGTAGCCGCCCCTACCGATTACCCGAACACAAGAAAATTGTTCAGGAAGAATTGGATGCAATGCTCGATATGGGGGTAATAGAAGAATCCCACAGTGATTGGTCCAGCCCAGTTGTTCTAGTGCCTAAGAGCGATGGGTCTGTATGATTCTGTGTGGATTATAGGAAAGTCAGCGCGGTGTCTAAATTTGACGCGTATCCAATGCCTCGCATTGATGAGTTGCTCGATCGGTTGGGCACTGCTCGATTTTATTGGACACTGGATTTGATGAAGGGTTATTGGCAGATCCCCTTGACACAAATTTCCCTTGAAAAAACCGCCTTCTCCACACCATTTGGATTACACCAGTTTATGACACTTCCGTTCGGTTTGTTTGGAGCCCCGGCAATGTTTCAGCGTCTCATGGACCGAATCCTCAGACCGCATTCAGCTTACGCCGCTGCCTGTTTAGATGACATCATCATTTACAGCAATGATTGGCAGCGGCACATACAACATCTGAGGGCAGTTCTGAGATCGCTGTGCCAAGCGGGACTCGCAGCAAACCCAAAGAAGTGCACGATTGGGCGGGTGGAAGTACGGTATCCGGGGTTCCACTTGGGCCACGGGAAGGTGCGTCCCCAAATTGACAAGACAGTGGCGATTGCGACCTGCCTGAGGCCCAAGACCAAAAAGGGGGTGAGACAGTTCCTGGGGCTGGCTGGCTATTATAGAAGGTTTGTACCTAATTATTCGTCGTCTCCAGCCCGCTGACTGATCTCACTAAAAAGGGAGCTCCAGACCCGGTCCAGTGGATGGAGCAGTGTCAGAGGGCGTTCACACAAGTTAAAGCCGCACTTTGCGGGGGGGCGCTTTTACATTCACCTGACTTCTCTCACCCTTTTGTTTTACAGACAGACGCTTCAGACAGAGAACTGGGGGCCATGCTCTCGCAGGTGGTGGGGGGAGGAGTGTCTCACAATCAAGTGGGTGGTCCTCACTCTAGATACTACCTGTTGGGGTGGGCCTTCACCCTCTGTTCCGATCACACCCCACTCCAGGGGCAAGGCATGCTCCAGCACCCACGGCTGGACCTCTGGAAACTCCATGTCTGGCTCCTGGATGGGATGCAGAAGACCTAGCAGGTCTTCCACCAGTGGTGGAAGACACGATCACTCAGGCCAGGGCCCCCTCTACGAGGTGGCCGTATGCCTTGAAGTGGCATCTTTTCGCTAACTGGTGTTCTTCCCATGGGGAAGACCCACAGAGATGCGCCGTCAGGTCTGTGCTGTATTTTCTTCAGGAAGGGCTGGAGAGATGGCTCTACCATGAAAGTGTACGTGGCTGCCATAGCAGCTCACCACGATACACTGGACGGCAGTCCCTCACGACAGCACAACCTGATCAACAGGTTCCTCAAAGGCGCGAGGAGATTGAATCCTCCTAGACCGTGCCTGATCCCCTCTTGGGATCTCTCTGTGGTCCTACCTGCCCTACAGAGAGCCCCATTTGAGCCCCTGGAGCAGGCCGAGCTCAGCACTCTGTCTCTGAAGATGGCCCTCCTGGTGGCGCTCACTTCCATCTAGAGGATGGGGGACCTGCAGGCGCTCTCTGTTACCAGCGAGTGCCTGGAGTTCGGGCCGGCACACTCTCACGTGATCTTGAGACCCCGGCCCGGTTACGTCGCCAAAGTTCTCACCACTCCTTTTCAGGACCAGGTGGTGAACCTGCAAGCGCTCCTTTCAGAGGAGGAAGACCCGGCCTTGTCATTGCTGTGTCCAGTTCACGCCCTGCGCATCTATCTGGACTGCACTCAGAGCTTTAGATGCTCGGAGCAGCTCTTTGTCTGTTTTGGAGGACAGCAGAAGGGGAAAGCTGTCTCCAAGCAGAGGTTGGCCCATTGGATTGTGGATGCCATTTATTTCACATACCAGTCTCAGGACTTGCCGTGCCCCTTGGGGGTCCGGGTGCACTCCACTAGAGGTGTTGCGTCCTCCTGGGCACTGGCAAGGGGGGCCTCTCTAGCAGACATATGCAGAGTTGCGGGTTGGGCTATGGCCAATACCTTTGCGAGGTTTTATAACCTACACATAGACCCGGTTTCGAGTGTTACGCGGTAACAGTGTAGAATATTTTTATCAAGTTGAGTATAAATTAATCAAGTATAATCAATGTTAATATAGCCATTTCATTTACAATTATTTCTGATGGTCAAGCATGAATCTTAGTGTGTGTGTGGAGAAGCCTGATTTGGAAAGGAATGTGCTCACATATAGTAAACTGCTCTCATGACTGCTGAGAAAATATATGTTGAGGTGTCTCTACAGGTGTCTCCACAGATTGGAGTCAAAGAATAGGAATGGTGACATATGGAACTGGCCACTCCTTGGTAGATGATATGTATATAAGCAGGTGCAAACCATTTTGTAGGAGTTGTTGTAGTTGTTGTGATGGGAACAACTCGGCTTTTTTATCTCTGATAATAAAGTCTATCTTCTGGCATCAAAACCCCAAGACTTCAAGAGTAATGTTTCACAGAGGTGGCAGAAGCCACAGCATATTGGCGACGAGGATGGGATAGGAAGGAGCAGAAATGTGAAAAATCACAGCGGGTGGACTAGACAGGCAACACAAAAGCAGGAGGCCACCAATGGGGTAAGCATTTTTGCTTATAATTAACACTCAAAAAGCTTCTCCAAATTTAAAGAACATAAAGGGTTTTGATTCTAGAAGAAATAATTGCATGCAATGATCTGTTTTTTCTGTTAAGAAGCCTAGATGAATAACAATAGTTGCGTAGATAAAGTTTAAGGAAGCCCTAGGAAAGAGCCCTGTGGGACTGTTGTGTTGTGGAAGTGAATCACAGAAGTCAGGGTAGGCAAGAAGCCTAATAAATACGCTTTTCGTCGTGTTGTGGAAGTGAATCGACGAGAAGGTCTGTTTGGTAGGTCACCAAAGAGAGGTGGTAGAATAATTGTGTTTTAAAATGTTATAGTATTTTTTGAGAGCTCTGTGTTTATAAAGGCCTTGTGTTTGTAAAAAGTGTGAATGTTTCTGTGTCTGTGAGAGTGTTTGTGTCTATGTTTGAAAGTGTGTGAAGTGTGACTGAAGTACAATTGCATATGGAAGTGTATGACTGAGTACAAGTATGATCCCAGTAGAGGGACTGGAATGTATGATGCGTCCTTAAAATAAAAGGAGCACAGAGTGTATGTTATATGAGCCCTATAAATAAGGGGACAAGTATGAATTTGAATGTAAATGAGCCCTAAAAATAAAATTTAAAAATAAAGGGATACAATGAATGGAGTAAATGTAGCCTAATAAAGAAGGTTTGTCTATTATATGTTGAATGGATGTTGGGAAGGAAAGCCTGTCTTCTGTGAAAATTTGGAAAGGAATTTCCTTTGTTAACACAGAGAAAACTAAAAATGAGATATTGGCTTTGTAGGTTGTTTGGCCATTCTTCAAACTGTAGAATTTGTGATCCAGATAGAGAGACTCAACCTTTGCTGTGTAACTAATGAGGGGTATATATGCAATTTACAGCAAAGAAAATCTATTAAGGCCTATTTTCAACCTTCCATCAATATATGAGGCAGAAGAGATCTAATGATTAGAGGCAAAGAGGGCACTTAAAAATTATTCTGGTTGTATAGTAGAGTTAAAACCAATGATAAATATATTTATATGGAAGAGTAAATATAATGCAATATAAACTGACAATAGGAAAAATAAAAATGGTGAGACAACACTGCTTTAAAACAAAATGTGCATGAAAGCAAAAAGTTAAAAATAACAGTGAAAGAAATAAAGACTCAGCTTATCTAAGAAAAAGCTGCTGTTATTGTTGTTTGGCACTATTTGGATACAGAGTGATCCTAAAAGTAAATTGACAACATATAGGATTTGTACATGTATATGGTATAATAATTATTACAATTAAAGTGCATGTTATAGGAGAGGATATGGGAAATGGGATAGGTTGGTGAGAAATAGAAGTAGACTATTGGATGGTAGAGAGAAAGAAAGTGAAGAGGAGTCACTGTTCAAAAAGGAAGGAGAAAATTATCTGAAAAATATAAGAAGGTGGGCACAGGGAAGAGAAAATGCTACAAACTAAAAACAAAAGTGCAACCATACAAATGAGAATCCTGTTAATTTGTTAGGGAGAGATGCATTATGTAAATTGGGAAAGTTTTTGGGAATTGCAATAATGATAGGAGGGCTATTGTTTTGTTGTGTACTTCCTTTATTGAGGTCACTAGTTATCAAAGCCATGGTTAAGCAAATGGAAATGTAAGATGTCAAGAAAATGAGGAAGAGAAATTAAAAAGGGTGAAAATGACTAATAAGAAAATTATATTTTGTAACCTGAGTATGAAAAGTAAACCTTAAATGTGAAAACTTCATATTCATGTGTCTGTTTTATGTTCTGTCTGGTCCAGTTTATGAGAGAATACAATTTCTAACAATATTAAATTAAACACTATAAAGTATTGATATTTAAATGTCAGAACCCATGATTATTTGTTTTGTTTTTGATTTTCTATGTGTTTAAATATATCTGGAGAACAAATTTACATGTGAGTTGCAACTTTACCGGGGTAAACTTGATCAACCAACAAAACTAGGATAGGTAGAGTTTGTTATTTTTGTTAGGGACTGTCTGATGGTGAGACTGAGACAGATGTTGGTAGGGCCCCGAATAAAACAAAGATCTATGACCTCTTACTCTGTAAGAATGGCGCCAAGAATAGTCTACAGAACCTTGCCTCTCATGGTGTCTCCACTCAGACAGGGGCGCCCCGAATTTAGGAAAGAGAGATAGCATATTCTTTTAGTTCAAATTAGATATTTTTTCTTTTATTTTCTTGTTTTATACACACAGTGTAGAATTGGTTGATCATGGGTACACTGAGAAGCTGCCTTTGAGACTAAAATTAAATGGGTAAGAAAATTAGGAATGATTTGTATCAGTACATGTTCTCTGTTTTTTCAATTTGTTGGAAAAGTTGTGCTCTTAATATCTGTTTTCTGATCTTTATGTGTGGCAGCCTTGCCAATATTGTGATGCTTTTTCCTTGGGTTTGTTCTGTGACCAATCATGCCAGATAAAATGGAAAATAAATTCCCAACCTACAATAAGGAGACAGAACTAAGCAAACATTGTAAACAGTTTTGCTCAGATGCTCTGATATCTAACAAAATAATGTTATTCATGCTAGAAGTTCTGATTTGAAGATTCAAGAAATATCTTTGATGTATTTGTAAAAAGATTATTGATAAATGCTAAGGAAAAATTGGTCATGGGTAGCAGGTGAAACCCATGGAGAAACGTTAAGATTAAACTGAACATTGTAAATTCCTCAACTATGAATGTTAATAACTTCATATACATGTGTCTATTCTGATAGTGTCTTTGATACTAACTATGTTTTACCCATTCTGTTGTCATCATTATGTGTATGTTGTTTCATTAACTCATTCTGGAACCAGCCTCTCACCATTGCAGATGGCTGGGCCAGATGATTTATTGAAGTTAATAATACTGCAGGAAGAAGTCCGAAGGAAAAAAAGACTGAAAATGATGTGGGCTAATATCTGATTGGCCCTCCCGCTCTCATGATTGCTGGTAATCAATACTGATTTGACATTTCAAATGTGGATTCAAATTTCTCTGGAAAAGTTGATTTCAATTTTATACTTCCAGATTGCCATCCATGGGTTCAAGACCCGTCTAAATAGTTCTGAGGGTCTAAATTTAAATCCAGCATCTAACAGCTGATTCATTGAATAAATATTACATCTAGATGGCAAAGTTAGAGTTACCTATTGGATTGGTTACCCCCCCAAATTTTCCAGAAAGTACCCTCACTTTAAAGAAAACGGTTAGTAGGTGCTACAAAGGGTTGATTGAATGTCTTTTTCTAGTAAACTATTTCTATTTTGAGATGAATCCATGAAATTATCACTTTAGAGGCATACAGTTTCTGCACAATGATGTTTGTCTCTACTATTTAACTGAATAATTTGTCAGGAAATGCTGAGAAGTATAAGAGAATAATAAATGAAAAATCTTATTGTTAAATTGTTTTCTTTTGATTTTATTTTATTGTATATGGAAAATGATGTGATTTGATAATAATGTTAGATAAAGTGATATGAAGGAGAGGTTCAAACAGCTTTCCTCATCATGATTAATGATTTTATATATTCAGAGGGCAATTTGAAGTTAAGGGTTTATACTAAAGATAAGAGATTCAGTTGAAAGTTCATCTGAAAGAATAGATGTAGGTTCAAAACAATCTAGAGACTATTATTGAATTAAGGTGATGTTTTTTAATTAATCTTCCTAGAAGTTTGACAGAGGCTACCCTTTGTTTTGTTTTGTTTTGATGTTAGTCCCCACCATGATACATGGTCTTTTGTGATGTTTGCTAAAGGAGCAGAAATACAACCTGAATGGAAATTAATGATCTTTAAATGAGTTCAATTGTAGCATTCTTACTTTTAATTTGGACACTTTTAAAAGATTGATTGAATTTTGAATAATGTTTTGTGAATTTAGCAGTGTTATGAACAGTCTCTATATTGAAGCAGTTGCTGATGGTTCCATTGGCTGTGACGGTTCTCAGGTGATACTCCCTGAAACAAAATAAAATATCTGTTTACTGATACCAAATTGTTAAGATTGGCTAATAGGACTAAGCGGAATCGAGACCAGTGGCAAGAGGTGATGACCCAATGACGGGTAAGACTCTCCAATGGCAAGAAGGGGGGGCAACCTAAGGCAGGGCATCACCGCCCTTGTTAGCCTGCCCAAGAATGGGTTAGATGGGTTTAAGGAAGTGGATGGATGCTTTTAGGTCGGAAGCATCAAACAGGAGGTCTAGAAAAAACCTGCCCGAAAATTGTGAGTTCCACTCAAGCCGGCTGCATTTTAATAACCGCTCTACTAAAACAACTGATCACAGTGTTAAATACAAGCATTCTGACACTGTGCCATCAGGGGATCATACCCTGTGTAGAAGATTATTTATAGTTTGGTTTTAGGGGAAAAGTTTTGAGAACCGTTGCAGACAAAGGAGTGCCTGACTTATTAAAGCAGAAGTACACAAACCTGCAAATGTTTGTATGATGAAGAATTAAGATTGAAAAAGGATTTATTACTTTTACTTATGCTTTTATTGAACTCATGTACATTTTAATATTAATGAAGAATGGAAAAAGAAAATATGGTGGTGACTAAAGATTAACATTGCTTGTGTTGTTTGTTTAAAACAATTTAAATAGAATTCTTTAAGAAATAGGGTGTACGATTGGCTAAAATTAATATAATGATTAGAATAACAATCCTTGTAGAAGGAATAATATTCTGTTGAGTGACACCATTAGTAAAATCATTCTTGATCCGTGCAATAGTGAAGCAGATGACATTGATCAATGTGAAAGGTCCAATGCAATGACACCTACTCTGGATGGACAGAAATACCAGATTGGGAGGAAATTGATTCCTCCAGTGAAGATATGTATGAGGAGATGAAGAATGAGCCATACCCTGGGTGTATGTGCTAGCCTAACCTCTCTCTAAAGGGTGACCCTATACGATGCACAAAGTATCTGGGTTGAAGATATCTACACTACAAAAAAGAACTCTTAATATGATGATGAATATTTTGTTTTATGTTTGATATACTCTACATAACTGTGACAACCAAAGACAAGGCTGAACAAATTGCACGCTCATGCTTACAGTATAACATGCTTATAGGTTTCATTTATTGAATGAAGGAATAATGAGACAGAAAAACTTTTACTACATTCTTAATCAGACTTGGATGGAGACGTTTGATTCAAAATCTCCACCGGAGTGTGGTTGCATAATCTGGTCATTGGTGGTGAAGCCGTGTGACTTAACTAAGTCGCTAGAAAGCATAACTGAGGAGACTGAATTATGAAACTGCACTCTGAATAAGGACAGTGAAGGTGAGACTTATGTAAGTCTCAGAGGGGGGATAATGTAGAATGTTTTTATCAAGTTGAGTATAAATTAATCAAGTATAATCAATGTTAATATAGCCATTTCATCTACAATTATATCTGATGGTCAAGCATGAATCTTCGTGTGTGTGTGGAGAAGCCTCAGTAGGAAAGGAATGTGCTCACATATAGTAAACTGCTCTCATGACTGCTGAGAAAATATATGTTGAGGTTTCTCCACAGGTGTCTCCTGTCCACTTCTTAAAATAAACAAGTTGGAGTCTTGAATAGGAATGGTGACATGTATGGAATTGGCCACTCCTTGGTAGATGATATGTATATAAGCAGGTGCAAACCATTTTGTAGGAGTTGCAGAATCAGAATTGACTTTATTGCCAAGGAAGTTTTCACATACAAGGAATTTGCCTTGGTGTTTGATGCATACAATAACAATAAACATAGTAAGATAAATAATAAACTATATTTAAGATACAATATATAGAGAAAAAGTAAACTGACTGGTTTTAATAAAGGAGCTATACAGTTGTGCAAAATATGTGCAGTTGTGCAGGGATGTGCAAAATATGTGCAGGATATGAACCATAAAATGTGCAAATGTTCACTGTTCACAGTTGTTCACAGTTCACAGAAAAGTTCAAAGTTTGAGTATATAAAAAGTGCAATAGACCAGATAAATGTTCTTTAAGTTGATGCAAGACAGATGTGGAAACTATGTTAATGTAACGTGTAGTGTCTATGGAGGTGGGATAAGAGACAGTGTTGGGGGGTCCTAGGCCATGTTTATGAGGCCAGCTGCAGAGGGGAAGAAACTATTCCTGTGGCATAAGGTTTTGGTCCTGATGGACTGTAGCCTCCTACCGGAGGGGAGTGTCTCAAAGAGATTGTGTCTTGGGTGGGAGGGGTCGGCCACAATCTTTTCTGCCCACCTCAGGGTCCTGGAGGCATACAGGTCCTGGAGAGATGGCAGATTGCAGCCAGTCATCTTCTCAGCAGAACGAATGACACGCTGCAGTCTGCCTCTGTTCTTGGCAGTGGCAGCAGCGTACCAGATGGTGATGGAGGAGGTGAGGATGGACTCAATGGTGGGCCTGGGTTCTTCCTGAAATCTAAGACCATCTGCACTGTCTTCACAACATTGAGCTCCAAGTTGTTCTGACTGCACCAAGTCACCAGATGATGAATCTCCTGGCTGTAGGCAGACTCATCCCCACCAGAGATGAGCCCAGTGAGGGTGGTGTCATTCGCAAACTTCAGAATCTTGACAGACTGGTGACTGGAGGTGCAGCTGTTAGTGTATAGGGAGAAAAGTAGAGGTTAAAGAACACAACCTTGAGGGGACCCAGTGCTGATGGTCCGGGAGTCGGAGACATGTTTTCCTAGCCTCACGTGCTGCCTCCTATCAGTCAGGAAGTCTGTGATCCACCTGCATGTGGAGTCAGGCACACTCAGCTGGGAGAGCTTGTCTTACAACAGAGCCAGGATGATGGTGTTGAAGGCAGAGCTAAAATCCACAGAAAAGGTCCTGGCGTAAGTTCCTGAGGAGTCCAGGTGCTGGAGGATGAAGTGGAGGGCCAGGTTAACTATATCGTCTACTGACCTTTTAGCTCTGTAGGCAAACTGCAGGGGGTCCAGGAGAGGATCAGTGATGGCTTTGAGGTGGGACAGCACAAGGTGCTCAAATGACTTCATTACCACAGAGGTCAGGGCGACAGGTCTGAAGTCATTAAGTCCTGTGGTCCTTGTTTTTTTGGGGATGGGGATGATGGTGGAGGTCTTGAAGCAGGCTGGCACATGGCATGTCTCCAGTGAGGTGTTAAAGATGTCTGTGAACACCGGAGACAGCTGATCAGCACAGTGCTTCAAGGTGGATGGAGAGGCAGAGTCTGGCCCGACTGCTTTGCGGGGGTTCTGTCTCTTGAATAGTCTGTTTGTGTCTCTCTTCATGATGAAGAGAGTTGTCATTGTGGTGGGGGAGGAGGGGGCCTCTGAGGTAAGGAGCTGTAAAGAGGACCAGGCCCCTGCTCTGATGGGGGAGGTGGAGCAGGGCTGGAGCGGGGGGGGGTGGAGCTGATCGATGGTGTCACAGGGGATGGTGTCAGGAATGTCCCATTGTCTTTCAAAGCGACAGTAAAACTCATTCAGGCTGTTAGCCAGGTGCAAGTCATTAGTGGAGTTGGGGGGCTTTAGGCTTGCAGTTTGTGATCTGTCTGAGCCCTTTCCAGACAGAAGGAGAGTAGTTGGATGAAAACTGTTGTTGTATTTTCTCAGAGTACAGCTGTTTGGCATCTCTCACTGCCTTACTAAACCTGTCTCTGTCCCCATGCCTAAACTCTTCTTCTTTCTCTAACCTTAGCTGTCTGAGTTTGGCTGTGAACCAAGGTTTGTCATTGTTGTAACTCACCCTGGTGCGTGATGGTACACAGCAGTCCTCACAGAAGCTGATGTATTATGTCACAGCCTCTGTGTACTCATCCAGACTGTTGGTAGCAGTCCTGAATACATCCCAATCAGTACAGTCCAAGCATGCCTGCAGATCATCCACAGCCCCACTTGTCCACTGTTTTGATGTCCTCACAACAGGTTTAGATAGTTTTAATTTCTGCCTGTATGCAGGAATCAGGTGGACCATGACATTGTCAGAGTGACCCAGTGCAGCGCGGGAGACGGCATGATAGGCACTGCTTACTGTAGTGTAACAGTGATCCAGAATGTTCTCCTCTCTGGTCAGGCATTTAATAAACTAAACTGTCTGTATTTGGGGAGTTCATGAGTGAGATTACCTTTGTTAAAGTCGCCGAGGACAATAACTAAGGAGTCCGGGTTTGTCCGCTCCACACACAGTATCTGGTCGGTGAGCACGTGCTGCTCATCCTGCATGTTGGCCTGTGGTGGAATGTAAACACTGACCAGTATGAATGAGACAAACTCACGGGGGAGTAGAAGTGTTTACAGTTTATGATAAAAGATTCCAGATTAGGGGAATAGTACTGTTGGATCACTGTCACAACATTGCACCAGCCATGGTTAGTGTTAAAACAGATTCCTCCACCTTTTGTCTTGCCTGAGAGTTCCAAGTGGCGATCCACTCTGAATAGTTGGAAGCCTGCCAGCTGCAGCACAGAGTCTGGTAACGGTCCACACAGTCAAGTTTTCGTGAAGCACAAATGGAAGATGAGGAAAAGTCTCTGTTTTTCCCCACCAAGAGCTGAAGTTCATCCAGTTTGTTGCTCAGTGAACGTATGTTAGAGAGGAATATTCCTGGCAACGGTGTGCGAGAGCCGCATTGGCGGAGATGCACAAGTGCGCTGGCACTTTCCCTCTCCTCCGGCATTTCACTGAATGTGCAAAGGTGAGGGCACCTTTGACCAGAATGTCCAGTAATTCCACAGATGTGCAGGAGTTGTGACCCTGATGTTCATGAGCTCTTCTCTAGTGAAAGAGCTCCCGGTATTCTGACAAAACACTGTATTTACAAGCAAAACAAGACAAAATGAAGCACACCAACAAACCAAGGCGGCCATCCGCGGCACCATCTTATACAATATACAGTCTACGCCTATGTATTGACTACAAATGAAGAAGCAGATGGATCTGCTAAACTGTTCACTTCAGAGGAAAGAAATTAATCTAATGTTGACCTAGTTAAGGTTAACTGAATATTTATTCAATTTTAAATGTCTGTCAATAATATTCTGTAAAACGTCATGGTTACTTGTGTAACCTCCATTCCCTGATGGAGGGAATGAGTCGTTGTGTTGATGTAGTGACACTAGGGGTCACTCTTGGGAGCCCGAGACACCTCTGGTCTTTGATAAAAGGCCAATGAAAATTGGCGAGTGGTATTTGCATGCCACTCCCCCGGACATACGGGTATAAAAGGAGCTGGTATGCAACCACTCATTCAGTTTTTATGCTGAGGAGCCGATATAAGGTCCGGCCATTTCAGCGGGTAGTTCAGCGTTGTGGCAGGAGGGACACAACGTCTCGTTCTCTCCATCAGGGAAGGGAGGTTACACAAGTAACCATGACGTTCCCTATCTGTCACTCACTCGATGTTGTGTCGATGTATTGACACTAGGGGTCCCTATACAAAACGCCACAATTGGCTGAACTGTGTTACGTGAACTGGTGGTGTGTGGTGGGCAGACTGCTGTGTGCCTCATAGCCAGCACACCAGGTTGACACGTAACCTCCCCCAACATAGTTATGAGTGTCAAACAGCCCTTTTTGGGGACAAGTCGACTACCCAGGAGATAGAGACAGGCTTAACACAGTCGTGGCCTCTCTTCCCCTTCTCTTTTTTCCACTCCCTAAAAAGAAGGGGGATTATCCAACTGGGCTGCCAGGTCTAGTCAGGGGGTGTCCCTCCCAAGGGGAAGACACAGCGGAGACCACACCTCGCCCAAAGAGAGGTGGGGATATTTAAGTGGAAGGATACGTCACATGGTCTTTCCGACCATGTGGAGAGTCTTCAAGGTAGATCCTGCCCAATGGGGGAGGAGTTACTACAAACATGGAGACTGGGGCAGAGGGACTCTGCCCAAGGAAGACGCAGTTTGCCAACAGGGAAACGAATAAGCAGAAGATATATATCGCATGGGGTTAGCCTTACAGGGAACCGCCACATGCGGAGCACCTACCCCAGAACAGGACTCTTAGTTAGCACGTGTACTGGGCCGGCAGTGAATCTCTCGAAAACTCGACTGCCACAGGGCTGGGAGGAAGTCAACCAGGGAACAAACTTGTGAACACTACTGGGAATTAATGGCGCACGTCTTCAGCTCAAAAGGAGGTGGAAGGCGCTATGTGCAAGCGATACACCTGGCTGGCTATCCTGAGCTTATCCACTTGTGTTGCGTGCCATACCTGGGATGAAACCGGTTCCACCCGGAGGTTGTAGAACCTTGCAAAGGTGTTGGGTGTTGCCCAGCCCGCTGCTCTGCAAACATCTGTTAGAGAGGCACCCCTGGCCAGGGTCCAGGAAGCCACTACACCCCTGGTAGAATGGGCTCGTAGCCCTACTGGGGGCGGCATGTCCTGGGCAAGTTATGCCATAGTTATGGCGTCAATGAGCCAGTGGGCGATCCTCTGCTGGAGACAGCACTTCCTTTCCGCTGTGCACCAAAGCAAACAAAGAGCTGCTCAGAGATTCTAAAGCTCTGCGTGCGATCCAAATAGATGTGTAAAGCGCGCACCGGACACAGCAACGACAGGGCTGGGTCTGCCTCCTCCTGGGGCAGCACTTGCAGGTTCACCACCTGGTCCCTAAAAGGGGTGGTGGGAACCTTGGGCACATAGCCCTGTTGGGGTCTCAGGATCACGTGAGAGTAACCCAGACCGAACTCCAGGCACGTTTCGCTGACAGAGAACGCTTACAGGTCTCCTACCCTCTTGATGGAAGTGAGCGCAGTCAGGAGGGTAGTCTTCAAGGAGAGTGCCTTAAGCTCGGCTGACTGCAAAGGCTCAAAGGGGGCTCTCTGTAGAACTACAGAGAGGTCCCATGAGGGAACGAGGCACGGTCTGGAGGGATTCAGCCTCCTGGTGCCTCTTAGGAACCTGATGATCAGGTCGTGCTTCCCTAAGGACTTACTGTCGACTGCGTCATAGTGTGCTGCTATGGCGGCAACGTACACCTTCAAGGTGGAAGGGGACAGCCTCCCTTCCAACCTCTCCTGCAGGAAGGAAAGCACTGATCCGACTGCGCATCTCTGGGGGTCTTCGCGTCGGGAAGAACACCACTTAGCGAACAGACGGCACTTAAAGGCATACAGGCGCCTCGTAGAGGGGGCCCTAGCCTGAGTGATCGTGTCTACCACCACAGGTGGTAGGCCGCTTAGGTCTTACACGTCCCGTTCAGGGGCCAGACATGGAGATTCCAGAGGTCTGGTCGTGGGTGCCAGAGGGTGCCGCGTACCTGAGAAAGAAGGTCCTTCCTCAGGGGAATTCGCCAGGGGGGAGCTGTTGCGAGGAGCGTGAGGTCCGAGAACCATGTCTGGGTGGGCCAGTAGGGTGCTACTAGGACGACCTGCTCCTCGTCCTCCCTGACCTTGCACAGGGTCTGTGCAAGCAGGCTCACTGGGGGAAACGCATATTTGCGTAGGCCAGGGGGCCAGCTGTGTGCCAGCGCGTCTATGCCAAGGGAGCCTCGGTGAGGGCGTACCAGAGCGGGCAGTGGGAGGATTCTTGGGAGGCGAACAGGTGCACCTGTACCTGTCCGAATCGACTCCAAATCAGCTGGACCACCTGAGGGTGGAGTCTCCACTCTCCCCTGAGGGTAACCTGCCATGACAGCGCATCCGCTGTAGTGTTGAGGTTGCCCAGGATGTGAGTGGCTCGCAGAGACTTGAAGTGCTGCTGACTCAGAGGAGGAGACGGCGGGCGAGTTGTGACATACAACGAGAGCGCAGACCGCCTTGGCCATTGACATATGCTACCGTTGCCGTGTTGTCTGTCCGAACTAACACGTGCTTGCCCTGGATCAACAGCCGGAACCTCCGCAGGGCGAGCAGAATTACCAACAACTCGAGGCAGTTGATGTGCCAATGCAGTTGGATCAGCCATCGCGATGGATTGGAAAGCGCAAGCCACGCATCCAAGTTCCACGCAAGGGGGACCAAGGGGACAACGTTATCGGATGTACCGGCAGGTGGGGCCTCGCGGCGGGGCGGAGCTCGAGGTGCCACACCACGTCGTTGCCATGCTGAGTCTAGGGACATCGAAGCACTTACCTGGCTTCTTGTGACCACCCCCGGAACAGCCTGGGACGGGGGAGGAAGAGGCCTGTCCTCGTAAACCATGGAGACTGCCACATTGGGGGCGGCTGTGTGCCACAGCTGGGCGCTCAGGGGTGGAAAGGCCACCGCTGGAGCGCCAATCCTGCAAGAAAAAACCCGTGGATGGTAGTCATGGTGACGACCGTGCACACCGGGTATGTGACCCAGGGAGGAAGGAAGCCGCTCTTTTGCTGAACTGTTGGGTACCGCAGCCACTTGGGCATGCGGCAAATCAAACAAAAAGGCAACAAAAGATTTTACGCCCGGCCCTCCACCGGGGAATGGAGTGGTCTTTTTACCAGCTCCAAGTGAGTGGTTTCCTTCGTCCCTGGGTTGCCTGTGAGACGGGTGGCGTCTGCTTCCTGCAGTGGGCTCCACGCCAGGGCCGGGCCGACGGGGCAGGCTGCGGCAGAGCCGGTGCAGTCACCGCAGGGGGAAGCCCTTGGTGGCGAGCAGACGGGGTGTGGGATATTGAGCCGCGCCGGGGCAGGATGTGCTGGATAGCCTCCATCTGCTGCTTCACTGCCGAGAACTGCTGGGCAAAGTCCTCGACGGTGTCGCCGAATAGGCCAGCCTGGGAATGGGGGCAGCAAGAAACCGTGTCCTGTCGGCCGCACCCATCTCGACCAGGTTGAGCCAAAGGTGGCGCTCCTGGACCACTAATGTGGCCATCGTCCACCCGAGAGACTGCGCCGTGACCTTCGTGGCTCGGAGAGCGAGGTCGGTCACAGAGCGCAGTTCAGTAAACTACCCTTGTGCAGTTCTTGGCTTGGTGGACCTGCAGGAGAGCTATGGTGTGCAGGGCAGAGGCGGCTTGTCCAGCAGCACTGTAGGCTTTAGCCGTTAGGGACGACGTGAGCCTACAAGGCTTGGACGGGAGCTTAGGGTGTCCGTGCCAGGTGGCGGCACTCTACGGGCATAGGTGCACCACGATCGCCCTATCCACTGGGGGAATCACCGTATAGCCCCTGGCCTCCCCGCCATCGAGGGTAGTGAGAGTGGGGGAACTGCGGAATCGGGGCCGGGCAGTAAAAGGTGCCTCCTACGATTTCGTCAGCTCCTCATGCACTTCCGGGAAGAAAGGCACTGGAGCGGGGCGGGGCTGCTTTGAGCGGCGCCGTGAGCCCAGGAACCAATCATCAAGCCGCGAGGGTTCAGGGGTGAGTGGAGGGTTCCACTCTAACCCGACACTCGCGGCCACCCGGGAAAGCATGTCCGTCATTTCGGCATCAGCCTGTGACTGGGCAATCGTCCCCGAGGGGGGGAGCCCAGCTGAGGCTTCTGCATCCGACTGGACAAGCCCGCTCTCCGATGCTGCGCTTGAGAGCTCATCATCTTCGCGGGCTCCAAACAAGAAGCCAGACTCACCGTGAGACGAGCCGGCGAACTCATCCGGAAGCCCGACTGGGGCAGACGAGCGTGCTGGGGAATGGGAGGTCCGTGGGGGGATACCCGGCGGAGGCAATCCCATTGGGGTCCCAAATCGCCCCCAGTGCTAGCCGCGCTGGCCTCATACCCGTAGGTAGAAGGAACGAGGCGGGAAGCCGTTGGGGTGGCTTGCTTCCTTACGAAAGCAAGCCGCGACCACAACGTTGCCATGGTCATGTTCTCGCAATGAGAACATGAACCATCCACAAACGCTGCCTCCATGTGAGACGCGCCCAGACACGAAAGACAGCAATCATGGCCATCCGAAATTGAGAGATAACGAGCACAACCAGGAATAGCACACAATCGGAAAGGCATCTTTAAAAAGACGCATCTTTAAAAAGACGTTCCATGTTTGCAGCTCTTTTAGAGAAATATACTCTTTTAGAGGGAAAAGCTCTTTCAGAAAATATACTCTATTTTCTGCCGAAGTGCCCAGGGGGGTTCTCTGCAGTGCACCAGTGCAGAGGAGGGAGAAGCCGCTGAAATGTGCCGTCAGATCCAGCAGAGGTGAATGAACAATAGAATTCAGCTCAGTGAGCATGACCGTTCAGCTCCGAAGAGAAAATCTGAATGAGTGGTTGCATACCAGCTCCTTTTATACCCGTATGTCCGGGGGAGTGGCATGCAAATACCACTCGCCAATTTTCATTGGCCTTTTATCAAAGACCAGAGGTGTATCGGGCTCCCAAGAGTGACCCCTAATGTCACTACATCGACACAACGTCGAGTGAGTGACAGATAGGGAACCCTCGACCTCTTTAGTCATGGTTATTTGGAATAATTTACTTAAATATCTGCATATTAATGTCCGGAGCACCGGTACAGTGTTTTATGAAACCCAAAATCAAGTTTTCAGTGTGGTGTTGACGTGCAAGACTTCAGCAGTGTGTTTAAGCATTATAAGCATTATAATATATAATATATATAATATTAATCAATATATAATATTCATAAAAATGTTATTTATATACATATAGATTAATATATACTGTGTGTGTGTGTGTGTGTGTGTGTATGGGATATGGGTCAGGAGCTTCAGTTAATGTTCACATCAGCCATCAGAATGGGGAAAAAATGTGATCTCAGTGATTTGGACCGTGGCATGATTGTTGGTGCCAGACGGGCTGGTTTGAATATTTCTGTAACTGCTGATCTCCTGGGATTTTCACGCACAACAGTCTCTAGAATTTACTCAGAATGGTGCCAAAAACAAAAAACATCCATTGAGTGGCAGTTCTGTGGACGGATAATGCCTTGTTGATGAGAGAGGTCAACAGAGAATGGCCAGACTGGTTCGAATTGACAAAGTCTACAGTAACTCGGATAACAACTTTGTACAATTGTAGTGAGCAGAATAGCATCTCAGAATGCACAGCACGTCAAACCTTGAGGCGGATGGGCTACAACAGCAGAATGGGTTCCACTTCTGTCAGCCAAGAACTGAAAACTAAGGCTGCAGTGGGCCTACCATTTGTGTACCTCAGTAGAAATCCAGATTTGTCAGACCAGGTGATGTTTTTCCAATCGTCTACTGTCCAGTTTTGGTGAGCCTGTGCCCACTGCAGCCTCAGTTTCCTGTTTTAAGTTGACAGTAGTGGTAACTGGGTCTTCTGCTGCTGTAGCCCTTCCGCCTCAATGTTCGACGTGTTGTACGTTCAGAAATGCCTTTTTTGCATAGAACTGTTGTAACGAGTGATTATTTGGTTTACTGTCACCTTCCTGTCAGCTTGGACCAGTCTGGCCATTCTCCTCTGACCTCTGTCATTAACAAGGCCCTTTCACCCACAGATCTGCTGCATGCTGGATGTTTTTTGTTTTTGGCACCACTCTGAGAAAACACTAGAGACTGTGTGAAAATCCCAGGAGATCAGCAGTTACAGAAATACTCAAACCAGCCCATCTGGCACCAACAATCATGCCACGGTCCAAATCACTGAGATCACATTTTTCCCCATTCTGATGGTTGATGTGAACATTAACTGAAGCTCCTGACCCATAGCTGCATGATTTTATGCATTACACTGCTGCCACATGATTGGCTGATTAGATAATCGCATGAATAAGTAGATGTGCAGGTGTACCTAATAAAGCGGCTGGTGAGTGTATTTTATATCAGTGATCATAAGCATTTTACCCACAAATGATAACAAAGCATTTATATCATTCTGAGGTTGCAGAGTATGCTTTTTGTAACACTATACTAAAAGACAACAATAATAGCTTAAAAATAATTGAGTTTCAATAAAGTCCTTTTGCCATTGTAATGTGTCAACATCAGTCACGTTTATGCTTTTAATTATAATTCATTCGCCTCCTTTCTCTTCTTGTTGAACGACCGAACTGAACTAAGATCTCTCTAATGTGAATTATTACTAGTCAAAATTGCAGTATAGATATCTCAAATGGTTTTGACTCCAGTCCAGTAGATGGCTGAAGATCACCGAGAGTTGTTTTTCTAACCGGCATAAAACAAGATGAAAGAAGAGCTGATAATCCGAGAGCCCAGTTCGGTACGAGTTTAATGTCTTTAATTCATTTGATGTATTTATGTTGTATGTGCATCAAGATTGGCATTTTAATGACCGTAAAAGAAGCTTATTATCTCAACATGTCGCATTGTTTGGTGTTGGATGATTAAAAACCTTCAGTTTCAGGAAAAACAAGCAGAAATCTGAGAAAATAAATTTATTTTCTTATATATGTCTGATTCATAAAAAGGACAACGATCCAAGCGAAATGTATTTAAATACAGCGGCTGTTTGTAAATGAATTCAATGTAGCTGATAATATTTTTGTACAGTATATAGTTATAATGGCTGATAATATTCCTGCTCTCAGGAAAATGAAACCAAACACAAAGCGCACGTTTATACCATCTCAAAAACAGTTATGTCGTTTAACAGATCTGCTCTTGTGTTTAATCATATAATAATGTTTTAGAGTTTGATGAATGTCAGTCCATTATAATGATGATGTTTTTGTGTTCAGATGTTCATCATGAGAGAGCAGGTGGATGTGATTCATGCTGGAGAACAGCAGATGCTGCAGACACCAGTGAAGATTGAAGTGAAGCAGGAGATAAAAGAAGAAAACACAACAGAAGAACAACAGAGTGATGAAGATGATGATGAACAGCAGATGCTGCAGACACCAGTGAAGATTGAAGTGAAGCAGGAGGAGATAAAAGAAGAAAACACAGCAGAGGAACAACAGAGTAATGAAGATGTTGATGATTTTATTCCTGCAGGTATTTTTTTCCCTTTAATGTTGTTTTATATTTTCATGAAAATCGACTGTCATGTCAGAATCTGTTACAAAGAAAGGGTACACCTTTTAAAAGGTAAGTCGTAGGACTGTTACGATTTTGAATTATGGCTAACGATAACGATCAGATAATTGCGATTATGATGATTAATTGTCTGTAGCTCCAGGTCACACCTACCGATGACGTGGACCAATGGCAGTAAGAAGGTGTTTAGCAGCTGTTTGCGCTGGCGAACTGTTACAAACCACTGAAACAAACTAAAAAACACCTTTGTTTTGGCCAGATTTTGTTTTAAGTGACGTCACACCCATTCGTTCTTCGATTTCGAATGAAGTCTGCCGGGTCCTTCAAATGCATATAGGGTAAACGCTAGGGTGAACAGCAGAAATCACAAATACTGTTGTGTTCTGCCATAATACCTATGGCTGGGCGATATGGCCAGTTGTTGTTTTTTTCATATCATTCAAAGTTGATATTAATCCTGATTTATGTAAATTTTCTACCATTAATAGGGAAGGAAATCGGTCCCTCCAGGAATTTGCGATAGCAAGAATTTATATACAAATTCAACATTTCTCCGCATTATTTGCAGGAGCTTGCCATTTTGTATAATTTCTAGGGCTGTCAATCGATTACAATTTTTTATCAAATTAATTACATGGTATGCCGATTAATTAATCGTATATATAAATATTTGCTGAGAAAGCCTGTCATTATAAATATTATATTTAATTAATTATAAATAAATGATGTCCTTCATAAAGTCTATGGACTGCGTAAGTTATCTTGTGGTACTCACGTTGCAGCCAAGTGAGCCTGATTCACTGAACAATCACTTGTCCATCTGAGGAAACTGAGCGCCTTTTTGTTTCTTTTTGTGCTGGTTCCGCCTAGTGGCTGGAGTTGCTTTGTGTAGTAGCACTCCTTTGGGACAGTGTTGTGGATGAATCTGAATGTTCTTTGTGCTTGTGCCTCCTATTGGTTGGAGTTTGTTTTGTGGAGTATTTTTTGAAGGACATTGGAGTGATTGGGTCATTTGGTGCACTCATGTAGCAGTTGAATGGCCGGCTTACTGAACATTCATTTGACTGCCCGATGAAACTGAACTGCTTTTTTTTGTTTTTTTTTTTGTGCTGGTTCCGTTAGCGGCTGGAGTTTGTTTTGTTGAGGAACACACCTACGGGACAGTTATGTGGATGAACCTACACATTCTTTGTGTTTATTCCACCTATTGTATAGAAACAACGGACATGAGCAATCCGATGGCAAAGTTGTCACGGGGGCTCTTGTAGGCGTACACGGACTGTTTGAGTTTAGAGGGATGGACGCCAGTTGGCGCTGACGTGCGCGGGGTTAATGCACACATTTTTCTTTTTTCTGTTTGTTTGGCTCGGGGGGAGGTTTGGGGTTTGATTGTTGCACTAATGTTGGAATGTGGTCTTTATAATTTGATCTATTAATTATCAATATAAAAATTATAAAAATTATAATCTATTTTTTCTAATATGTCAAAATGTCAAATGTTAAAATGAGTGGATTGTCTCTCTCCACGTGGAATGTGAATGGGTTGGGGCACCCCATAAAAAGAAGGAAGGTTATTTCTCTCTTAAATGTAAGAAGTATGATATAGTGTTTCTTCAAGAAACACATCTTTCCCTGCAGGAAGCTGAAAAATTTGGGAAGATATGGGGTGGACATATTTTCTTTAGTGCTGGCTCAAGTAAGAGCAGGGGAGTCATTACACTGTTTAGAAAGCATCTACAATTCAAATGTCTCAAGCAGATTAAAGAGAAATTAGGAAGTCATTATTGTTTTAGCAGAAATTCAGGGGCAAAGGTTGATTTTGGCTAATATGTTGCAAGAAGTTGCAAGCCACTGGCACCCCTCATGATATAATATTGGGAGGAGACTATAATCTTTTGATGGACTCAGTCTTTGATCATAGTGAATCAAAAGTGTGTAAGCCCCCTAGAGCAATATTGATGCTTCACAGGATGTGTAAAAATCTTGGACTTACAGATATTTGGAGACTTTTGAACCCATCTGGTAGGGACTATACATTTTTTCATCAGTCCATAAGATTTACTCTAGAATATATATATATTTTTTTATATATATCTAAGTCCCTCATTTCATCTGTTGTTGATTGCTCAATTGGAAACATCTTAGACTCAGATCACGCCATGGTGAGTTTAGAGATACACATACACATACAGAAAAAAGAAATCATATACAGTACTGTGTAAAAGTCTTCGGCACATAAGATGTTTCACAAAAACATTTGTCTTAAGATGGTTATTTATATCTGCTACATTAGTGTGTCAATAGGAAATATATATGAGTCCGATGGGGAGGAGAAGAGAATGTTGAGAAGCCTCCGGGTGTTAAAAAAATGAGTGTGTCTCATAAAACTTTGGCCAGGATTTTGAAATCAACATTCAAAAGTGATATTGGTCTATAATTATCCTTTTCGAGGAGCATAGAAATGGAAGCCTCAGATAGAGTAGGAGGAAGGGAGCCCTTTTTAAAGGAGTCATTGTATAGCTTTGCCAGAATAGGAACTGAAAGGGGGGCAAAAGCTTTATAAAACTTAGCTGTAAAGCCGTCAGGGCCAGGGGGCTTTCCAGACCGTAAGGATTTAATCGCCTCCTGTATCTCTGATTCTGTAATTGTGTTGTCAAGGCACTTGGTAAAGTTTTTGTCAATTGTGGGGTACTCAAGCAAGCTGAGGGAATCTAACATAACATCTAAAACCATCTAACTTTTAGTTACAACTAGCTATTGTAGACAGTCTAAGTCTAACATAATATCTGCCTTAAGATACTGTAAATGTGTTAAGATCTTACTAGCTTTGTTGGCATTGTTCACTCCCTTGGTATTCCAGGAGACTAGTCGCAGACACCCATCCCTCAATGTGGTGTTATTAACCATTCTGAAGTGTTATTGAGACGGGGTGGTGCTGAGCTGGTGGGATGCATTTTGAATCCAAACAGAAGAAGGGAACTGAGGAAACAAACAAGACCAAAACAAAAACACAACCACCCACCAGTAACAATTAACTTTCCTGAGCACTTAGGCTCGACTTGTGCTAACAATTCTATCCTTCTGGATCTCTGTTCCCTGTATTAACAGTAAGCCCTATAAAACTTTGAACAGAAACAAAAGTTCAAAACATGACTTTTATAGTAAAAACATGCAAAAGGGAAGAAACCTAAAGAAAACTGGTGGACAACAGTCCCAGAAGATGTATAAAAAGAATGTTTATGACCTGGTCCATAACACGGGCCAATGTTGAAAGGCATGTGTGCAAAGTTGCATAAAGAACCTAATAATTGAACAGCCCCTCACACCGAGGCTTAGCCTCATAATGCCTAATACTGTATGTGAAGTAAGCATGTCTGCATGTTCAGTCAATCAGGCAGACATTGCTTGGAGACAAAAATAACAGACATTTAGGTATACACATGCAAACTGCTGGCTGTAAGGCATCAGAATAGTTTTTATAGTACAGTATTACAAGGGGAAAGAACCCTGAAGAAACAACAGTGAAGTACAGTATCCGTAAATACACAACAAGAACATATAAGAGTTGATTCATAACATGCTGGAGACAAAAAAATGACATGTGCGAAATTTCCTAAAGAGGTTAATTATTAAACAGCCCCTCATTGGAACATTCATGGGACCTAATACCATAATGTCTGGAGTGCGACCAATACGTCTGCATATTCAGTCATTCAGGCAGACACTGCTTGTGAATAAAAATAACAAGTTTCTCCTTTTTTTTACTCCTCCTCTCCATTTCCTTCTGTGGTTGGTACTATAATAGTTTTCGACTACCTGGATGATAAATGTGCAAACCAACGGGTGCGTAATCCTCGTAAATGGTGACTGGGCTGCCTTGGTAAACCAGCTTGCCTCTTTTGGCTTGAACCTCGCGGATAATCAACTGTTTTTGCTGATAGTGGTGAAGCCGGATAATGACTGGCCTTGGTTTCGTCCCGGTCGCTGGTTTACTGATGAGAGCTCTATGTGCCCGGTCGATCTTCAGTGGAGAGGATAGAATATTTTCTCCCAGAATGTCTACAAGGAGCTGCGTGAAGAAAACTGAAGGACGAGGCCCTTCGATCGATTCTGGTAAGCCCATGATTCGAATATTTTTACAGCGGCTGCGTGACTCGAAATCAACAACTTTATCTTGTAGCTCTCAGTCAGAGTGGCGCAGGCCGCTTCTAATGCCAGCATCCGTTCTTCCAGTACATTGGCGCCAGCTTCGAGCGAGGCAATCTTGTGTATGTGATCCAACACCTTGGTCTGAATACGGTTTATTTTCTCCTCAAGTGTTGAGATGGTTGATTTAAAATCATTGATAGGGCCTGGCGGTGTTGTTCCAGGAGTTTGACCATTGCCGCCATGTTAAGCTCGCTGGTAGCTTCATCTGCGGAGTCCATTTTCAGTTCTTTTTTGTTTTGCTTAGCCGACTTAGAAGTCATGTTTAGACAAAATTGTAGCACCCACTACTATTTGTCCATTCAGAACTTAAATAGTCGCGCAAATGGGCTTAAAATGTAAGGTTAAACTAAAAGATGTGGGAACGAGAGACAAACGCATCTACTCCATTAGCTCTCATTTCCGGATGTTGAATTCCATGTTTTAAACTTTAATTCTGTTTCATCATTAAAATTGTGTCTAATGAAAGTATTTCATAAAACTTTAAACAAATGAAAATGGAACAAGTACTTTTCAACAGACCATTGCATTTTTATGTCTTTTTTTTTTTTTTACCAAATGAAGTGCTTCAATAAAAATCTTCACGACATAATCTAAAACACTACATTGGTCTTATTTTTTGTCAAATAAAGTGTTGTACAGCAGAGAATCACAGTATAAATGAAAACATTGATAAACTTATTCAGTACAACAGCACTCTCTTGACATATATTGCTTAAATATTATTATTATTATTATTAATCATTATTGTTATTATTATTAAAGTGAATATTACATTTTATTATACAGTTGTAATATATCCCTATTCCAATTTCACTTATCTAGTTGAATTAAGCTTTTATTTTGACATGAAAGCTTTTCAATTTATGTGTCGTTTTGACAGTAGCTTCACACTTCCAGATAAGCTATTGGATATGTGGCCCAGTATGATTATTAAAGTGCAAAATGCTGTGATTTAATAATATATGTATGTGCTGCAGAGTGCTCTGCTCTGTCAGCTTCTACAACGTTGCACACCACGTATTATATCGTTAGTGTTTAGTGAATGAGTGGCTTCACACATTCACTTTAAAGGGCACAGCACATGCAGACTAAATCACAGCCTTTTGCAGTTTAATAAACACACAATGACTAATTAATTGTACATCAGTTTTTTTCCAAAATATGTCAAATTTGTGTGTGAGCATTTGAAAGCGGTTATGTGTCAGTCAGACTACTGGTACTGTAAAAACTTGAGTATGGTGACATCTTTTTTTTTATTTTAGTATCGACTTGGTCAACTTGATGTGTTTTACTGTTTTTCAGACCTGATGGAAGTGAAAGAGCAACGTCAAGAGATGACTAAGAAGAATTTCTCACTAAAAAAGCCTCAAAGAAAAGCAGCCAAAAATACTCTCACCTGCTCTCAGTGTGGAAAGAGTTTCACATATAAATGCCAGCTTAAAATACACATGAGAGTTCACACAGGAGAGAAGCCTTACACATGCCATCAGTGTGGGAAAAGTTTCATTAATAAAGGACACCTTGATGTGCACAAGAGAATTCACTCTGGAGAAAAACCTTACACATGTAATCAGTGTGGAAAATGTTTCACGCAAAAAGAATATCTTAATGCTCACACAAGAATTCACACTGGAGAGAAGCCTTATACGTGCCATCAGTGTGGAAAAGGTTTCACACAGAGAGGAAGTCTTAATGTACACATGAGAATTCACACAGGAGAAAGGCCTTTCACATGCCATCTGTGTGGAAAAAGTTTTGCATATGCAGATTATCTCAAAAATCATCTCCGCTGTCACTCTGGAGAACGGCCATTCGAATGTGATAAGTGTGATAAAACATTTGTTCTGGCACGATCTCTAAAAAAACATCTGAAAACTCACAAAAATGAGAAGCCTTACAATTGTTCTTTTTGTGGCAAAAGCTTTGCACGCCTGTTCTATTTTAAAGAGCACCAGAAAATTCATACCGGTGTGGGGGCTCATATGTGCTTTGAATGTGGAAAGACCTTTATTACAGCCAGCGACTTGAAAGAGCACCAAAGAATTCATACTGGAGAAAAACCTTACAAGTGCTCACACTGTGGAAAGAGTTTCACTCTGTCACAACATTTAAAAAATCACGAGAGAATCCATACTGGAGAGAAACCATACAAGTGCTCACACTGTGAAAAGAGTTTCACTTGCTCACAAAACCTGAAAAAACACGAGAGAATTCACACTGGAGAGAAACCTTACAAGTGCTCACAATGTGAAAAGAGTTTCACTCAGTTAGGAAACCTGAAAAAACACGAGAGAATCCATACTGGAGAGAAACCATACAAGTGCTCACACTGTGAAAAGAGTTTTACTTGGTCAGACAGCTTGAAAACACACGAGAGAATCCATACTGGAGAGAAACCATACCACTGCTCTTCGTGTGGGACAAGTTTCAGGGCAGCAAGGATTCTAGTGACTCATATGAAAAAGTGTTGCCCAAAATAATCACAGGGAGCAGTCCATCTTCAGGAACAATGCTTCAAGTAACTAGCTGGAAATTCAGATAATCCCAAAGATGGAATTTCTCCCACAAGAGCATAATTTAAAATCACCTGCAGTGATTAAGTTTGTCCTTGTTCAACAAAGGACATTTAGGGTAGGTAATCGTATTAACCCTCCAATGGTATTTGGTCATTTTTGATCAAAATAAATTTTCCTCATTTAGAATTTTTTTTTCTTCCTTTGTCTGAGTAGTACAAGACTTGGTGACTTTTCTTCCATTTGCCATCTGAACATACAAAAACAAATTGGGCTTGATTTGATAAGTCCACGTGGTCGTTAAAAAAAAGCAGCACATTTGGTATTTGCGGTCAAAATTGACCGACCATGGAAAATGAATGGGAAAGACCAAAAAACAGAGCATATTTTTTTCATGTCAAATATAATCAATAAATATAATCAATAAATCAGCCACAATGCAAAAAAAACAAAAAAACAAAAAAACAGACCGAAATTGTGGTGAGACTCTAAAACATCCTCAGTGCAAAACACACACGCAAAATTAAAAATGTTTACTCTAATTCTTCTGTTTTATACTCTAATTGAATTTTCAGAATTTTGCAGTTCCTTTCTGTTTCTTGATATTCATTTTCTTGACATTATTATGCATTTACTTTGAGTTATTACATTTTTATGTTTGAAATACATTTTTGGTAGAAAAATGCTTATTCTGTGTCTTCTCTTTGTAACACCGTGGTCAGGTTTGATTGCAAGCATAATGACATTAACTGCAAAATCAATTTTAAAATGCTAAACTTTTACAAATAATAGATAGATATTGTCTAAATAGATATCCAAATGCATATCTTGTGATAAAATATAAAATTAGATTACAACAAGCCATCAGACTACACAGTAGGTGGCTACAGCCATCTACTGGCTGTTACTGGCATTACATGCTTTTCTTGTTATTTATATTTTATTTACCAGATGGCAACAATCTGCCTACAATTTATGTCACATTCTCCTATTTTCTTCATGTTTCAACTTAGAAGTGTAGGTTCTGAATTTCATTTTCTTTTTTTCAAAAATTTGCTTATTTGTATATGCAAATTAATAGTAAATTGAGAAATGTACATGTAAATAAAATTTAAAAAAGCATGAAATCCCTAAAGAATTTTTTTTATCATTATCATCATAAAGCGTTATACATCTGACCCTTTCGGTCAAAAATGACCATGAATACCAAAAGGAGGTGCCATTTTTCAATACCATAAGAGGGTTAATTCAGAAAACTTGATGATGCTTTTCTGTTATGAGTGGGCTAATTAGTATTTTAACTGAAATAAATGTATATTTAATTTTTGTTGTCTTAGCTGTTGACTGTATTGTGATAAAAGCTTAACCAGTCCACAACTCTATCAATGTGGAGTAAAGGTTGACTGATTTTATTGGTTTTGATGATTAATATCTACTTTGGAACTATTGTTATAAAAAAAAAAAAAAAAAAAAAAAAATCAACAACAGTAGATAAAGGTGCTGTAAGCAATTTTTGCTGTTCTGGAACTTCCATGAGACTTAGTGATTGAACTAGCCACACCCACTCTTTTCAAAATGCGCACTCCAAAGATACTGTTGAGACCGAGCAGAGGATTAGTGCATCTTCCCAAGGTTGTCAAACACAACAGTAGCAAAATATGAATGTGACATAAATCCTCAATGATCCACTTCAACTACAACACTGTGAGAGCACGCAAAATGATTGAAAGGCAGACAGCTTCGGAGCCAGGACACTTGTTTCAGTGTTGTCTTTTAGTAAATGGGGCAATTTTCTGAATACCGTTCCATTAAAAAAAAATTGCTTACAGCACTTATAATGATAGTTTTTTTTTTTTTTTTTGGGATTTTCTCCCATTTTCTCCCCAATTTGGCAATTCCCAATGCTCAATAGGTACTTGTGGTGGTGCAGTTGCTCACCTCAATCCAGGTGGCAGACAAATCTCAGTTGCCTCCGCTTCTGAAACAGTTTGCCCGTGCATCTTATCACGTGGCTTACTGGGCGCATTACCACAGAAACATGTGGAAGCTTACGCTATTCCCTGCAATCTCCACGCACAACTTACCACATGCCCCATCGAGAGCGAGAACCACTATATCGCAGCCACGAAGAGGGTAACCCTCCCTAGCAACCGGACCGATTTGGTTACTTTGGAGGCCTGGCTGGAGTCACTCAGCACACTCTCGATTCTAACTCACGACACCAGGGGTGGTAGTCAGCGCCATTGTTCGCTGAGCTACCCATGCCTTCTAACTGATATATGAATAAAACAGAATATCGCCTCTGTAGAATCTCTTGCTTCCACCAGGACGAAGTACTTGACAGTTACGAGTGAGAAACCTATTCTGATGTATTACCTTTCATACCTTACCTTACAAAAGATTTAGTCGACAAGCAAAGAGCTAACCCAGTCCTTCAAGTAGTCCACTTGGATTTGGGAGAAAAACTTCCACCCACTGTAAGAATGGAACTACCTGACCTTCCCTTCTTTTTATGGGAACGGAACCATCTTGAGTTAAAAGATGGAGTTCTTTACAGGAAATGGCATAAAGATTCCAACAATTATTGGTTTGTGTTGCCAGAAGAACTTATAATTCTTCACTGTAATCAGTGCAAATGATAGTATGGGTCAAATGGTCACATAGACAACTCTGAATCTGGCTTGATCCAGGTTATACTGGCCAAGAATGGCTGCTGAAGTGGAAAAGAAAGTTAGGACATGTGGTCGCTGTGTGCATAAGATTTTTCTCTAACTATGCTGGGGCAATTCCTACACAAAACCAAAGGGCAAGAACAGTAGCAAAGTGCCTATGGGATCACTTTGTTGTGCATTATGGGTTTCCTGAGTGCCTTCATAGTGACCAGGGTCCAGATTTTGAGTCATCCACTATCAAGGAGTTCTATGACATACAGGAATTTAGAACATTTCAATGACACCTTACCATCCAAGGGGAAACCCTGTGGAACGCTTCAGTAGAACTTTGCTCAATATGCTTGGCACATTGGAGGAAAAGGACAAAGCCCATAGGCGAGATTTTGTCAAGCCATTTGTCCATGCATATAATTGCATGATGTATGAAGTTACAGAGTCTACTCCTTACGGGTTTATGTTTGGGCCCAATCTAGGTTCCTATTGACCTTACCTTTGGATTTCCATATCCAGATTCCATATCAAGTTTGCAGCAGTCCCATTCCCAATATGACCAACTGAAAGAAAACAACCTACTTGCCTTATGCAGTCTACTTAAGAGTGCAGAAAAGAACAAAGCTACTGTAGGTTTGACAAATGTGTGACCAATTCCTCCCTAGAGGCTGGTGACCGTGTATTGAGAAGAAATGTCTGCCTTCGTGGGAAGCACAAGTTAGCGGACAAGTGGGAGTTTGAGGTCTATTTAGTGATGAAGCAAGCAGCTGATTTACCTGTCTAAACTGTTCGTCCTGAAAACAAGGATGGTCCTCTTCTTACTCTTAATAGGGATCTTCTGCTCCCTCGTAGATTCTTGCCAGCACCTGAAGTTTTAAACCCTGCTTCATACAAACCTATTTCGAGGCCAAGAACACGCCAGAACCCTGGTGTTCAAGAATCTGACAACGACTCTATCTTTGATCCAGAAAATGAAAATTCTCTCCGGTGGTATGACAATTCCTGACTCATGGAAACAGTTAGATCCTCCACTGTTCATGAAATCTTCAAACCAAGTGAAAATATGGATGGCTCTCCTGCCGCTGAGTCAGCCAATCCAATTATTTTAGATGTGGGTACTTTGCAAGAAATTCAGAACGAAGAATTACCTGTTGATATCAAGATGGTGACTTACCTATTGATGCTCCCAATAAGGACTTCAGGAATTAATAAAATGAGACATAAACCTGATGTAAACCCAACTGATTGCAAAAGGAAATTACCTGTTCAAGAATAAGTAGTTGAAGCAGACTGCATTGCTGAAGTCCTGGATGTCCCTGTGGGAGAAAATGAAAAACCGTCAGCAGTTGAAACAAGAGATAATCCAAATTCTCCTCTCAGACGATCTACTTGGCAAAGAGAGAGACCTGAAAGACTTGCCTATTTTTTAGCTTGGAAACCCACTGATACACATTGTATAGCTATTGTTCAAAGTATTGAACACCGCCCTTGTTAACTCCCTCAGTGATAGTTCACCAAATGTGGTGACCAGTTAGACAGTCAGAACATAAAGTGGAATTTCAGGAGAGGAGAGTGTAACCCAGTTTAAATAATGGGTATTTGTTAAAATTATAGTTTATATGATAAAGTGTCAAGTATTACATATATACATTTATGTAGGATTGTATAAAATAAAATGTTGGTTTGTTAAAGCTTCACAATAAAGAATGACATATCTAGTCAATCAGAGTTTTTGTGCACCGAAAGAGACGTGCAGGTTAGGTGAGAAATCGAGAAAAAAGTTTGATCTGAACTTGTGTTAAACTTTTTTAAAAATTATTTAAAACCTTTGAAATTGCACACAAACAGGACAAAAATTGATTGAAACCTTGTTACATCGGATCATCCAGTGTCAATTGTGTCCTTTTGATACCACAGAGTTAATATTTCAACTTGTTGAGATTATTGCCAGACTAATTAATCTAAAAAATTGAGTGATAAAACACAATACATTTTCCATGTAACAGATAACATTTTATTTGGTTCATTAGTGTTTTCTCTCTATTCATGTTGTATTTTGAAGTGATATTGTGGAAGTTATTTGTTTGCAATTGTGGTCATAGTTCCATAGTGTGATCATAGTTTCATAGTCAAACTTTATGGTTTATTGGTTGTTCACTGCAGCTCATTAATACTATGGTTGGTTGCATGTGCCTGTAGAAAAGAAAAAAAAGAAGTGAATAGAGAAATAATGAAATATAATATGTTACTCATTATGGAGAAATAATTGTATGTTTCACTTGCCTCTTTTGTTGGATGTTTTGTTAAAAAAAATGATATTAATGATCCACAAAATGTATACTCTGACCTGTGATCCGAAGTATAGGCCTCTACAGAACAATAATGGGCGTTTTCAATCTGAGATGGCCGTTTTTCAAATATCCAGTGAAAGTAGGGAATCTCGATGTAGTAATCAATGGGTGTTTCTAAACCTGGGTCTTTCTGAACTATCCAGTGAAAGTAGGGGATCTCAATGTAGTAGGCAGAACATGTAAATTGGTTGAAAAACGTCCATCCTGGTATGATAACGCACTCTCAGACCAGGTTTTTTTTTGTTTTAGCTGGATCTCCCCATTTAATAGTGAGCCACCCAACCCGACACTAAAAGATGGCAGACTTAAAAGCACAGTATTTTTTCCCTTTTTCACTCATCTTCTTCACCAAAGCAAGAGACTTTCACCACAGAGACTGTTTTCCTATTTTCCCATGGGATTGAAATATCTCTGGTCTAGAATTTGAGAACAAAAAGACTGGTCTTATGTGACGTGAACTTGAGTCTTTGATGTTAAACTTAAATCTTTGTGTTTAGTTACATGTAACTGTTGATTCCTTCTGAATATTTTGAAAAGGATTTCCATTGTTTACTTGAATTTATTAATTGGAATTGTGAATGCCGGTGAACGTGTGAAGTAACTTAGAGGGTACACCTATGGTAAATAATGTAATAGAAAATGAATGTGATTCCATTGTTTGTTTGTTTATTATTATTATTGTATTTATTTTTATTTCATTTATTTTATCTCAAACCAAAACCTAATGAAAGAATAAAAACATCAGTAAAACTATTAATTATATTCATAGCCTAAACATAAATTATGTGTCTTCCTGTTATTGCTCAGGCTACCTCTTCCTTTGTGCTCTGTAGTCTTCTGATGTTACTTTTTCTGGTCTATTAGTCAAGTACCCGATACGGTCGTCTTGTTAAATAAACAAAAATCTTCATCTGGGAAATATATAGGCCATAAATAAAAACACAATTGTAGTAAGGCTGAATCTCCGTCATTGTTTATGGACTAATGCATGATTATTAGAACAGGATGTTTTAAAAAAGACAGATAAGATAGACATTAAGAAGCATAGACATTATTGAATGTTAGTACGTATAGAACATTTATTTAACCTGTATTGATAGTAGAGTTCATGCAGATTTTGACTGATTTGGTGCAGCATGAGAACCATTGTACTTATTATAAATAATTGTATGTTATGTATGTATGCATGTAGAGGTGTTAAGTTTGAAAAAAGTGTGTTTGAAGGTTATTAATTGTTATCTATTTTTTTAAAACAAATGTGCTAATGATCAATGTGCCAACCAATTCCATTCACACATAATGTTAGCAAGCTAGCATAGTTTATCATATTCTTACAAATCTCTTAGCAAAATATAACTGATAGCCATCACTGTTAACTCAAATCAATATATTTTTAAAATCTTTCTCTGTGTATTTCTAAAAGATTTTTAGCGAGTGTTATTTTTATGTATTTATTTGTTCAGAATATGAGGGTCTGGTGGAGGCTGGAGGAGATGAGGCCCTCATATGTCTGAAATTATACATTGTAGAAGGATTAATGTTTGTAATCTATGCTATCAGTAATGCGCTAGTTAGTCGCGAGTCACCGATAAAAGAAAAGAAGAAGAAAATGAAGAAGGAGCCACACTCCAGTCCAGTAGGGGGCGGAAGAACACCGAGCGTTATTTTGAGACCGCCTTAAAATACAAGAAGATGAAAGAAGAGCTGACAGTGCGAGCGCTCAGTCCGGTACGTGTTTAATGTGTTTTACATCATTGTATGTATTTATATTGCATGTACATCAAGAGTTATGTGGATCAGTATATTTCTGTGCATGTTGTTTTTCTCTTTGGCGTTTTAATGACCGTAAAGAATGTCGCACTGTATTTTGACAGACGCTTTAAAATATTCAGTTTCAGGAAAACTTAGATTTAATTTCTGATATATGAGCTCTTTAAATACAGCGGCTGTTTGTAAACGAGTTTAATGAAGCTGACAATTAATTGGACAATATATAGTCTGTTATAACAGCTGGTAATATTCCTTCTGTCAGGAAGATGAAACCAAACACAAAGCTATTTTGTTTAACAGATCTGTTCTTGTGTGTGTAATTATAATAATGTTTTAGAGTTTGATGAATGTCAGTCGATTATAATGATGATGTTTTTGTGTTCAGATGTTCATCATGAGAGAGCAGGTGGATGTGATCTGCTGTAAATCAGTAGGAACTGATCTGTCCATGCTGGATATTGATGATTTCATCACAGAAATCTCTCAGCTAAACAAAGAAGTGACGTCACTGAAGAAAGAGGTGACGTCACTGAACGCAAAGCTGAAGGAGACAGAACTCGTTTCACGCTGTATCTGTTTTGAGCGAGTTAAAGTTGAGATTGTAAGTAAGTTTCAAATGATGTGATATGACTGTGACTCTGTGATGATGAACGGTACAGATGTGATTGTGTTGTGTTTGTCAGGAGCTGGAAAAGGTTTCCTGTCAATCTTCAGTGTGTGTGACTGATGGGACCTCCACAGAATGTCAGGATTCAGTGTGGAGCGGCAGAGATCAGTCCACACCACAGCAGCTGCTGGACAAACTCTCTGAACAGAGATCCAGAGACACACAGGACTCACAGCTCACTTTACTCTGTTCTACTGATGCTCAGGAGAGTGTGTGTGACAGTAATCAGGGTGATCAAACCTCCACAGAGTCTCTGACTTCTGTCTGTAACGCTGGAGAACAGCAGATGCTGCAGACACCAGTGAAGATTGAAGTGAAGCAGGAGGAGATAAAAGAAGAAAACACAGCAGAGGAACAACAGCGTGATGAAGATGATGATTTTATTCCCTCAGGTGTGTTTCTTCCTTTACTGTTGTTTTTCATGACTTTAAACCGAAAACCAAATTAAGCACTTTTAGTTTGTATGTTATTGACGACAGTGTCTCACCTTCTGGATTAGCAGTTCGCTATATGACTCTATATAGGACCGTGTATACTTCTTTTTGCTGCGTTCTGGATCAGATCACGCCCAGTCGACCGTGTTGCCTTTCAAAGTATACTCTTTTGACAGCAAGTCAATATGAACGCGTGCGACGACTGTATTCTTAAACTCTTTTAGTACATGCAACAACGATGCGCACAGACGAGGATTGTCAGAGTGTCGGGAAAATCTGGACTGTCTCTGCAGACTGTGCTGATGACAAAATTTGTGTCATGCATACTGTGCATATTGTGTCAGCAAGGTGGACAACCAAAGTGTACTATTGCTTTTTACATGCTTATTAAACCTCAAAAGGCTGCAATTTAATTATATAAATATATATAGTCTGCATGTGCTGCACGGTTGATTAGCCCTTTAATTTCTGTCATCTACAAACACAGAATGCTCGCGATGCACACGTTGAGGTTTTTACATTGAAGCACGAAGCACATGCAGACTGTATATTTGTTTTTTATTAAATCATATTATTTTGTAGTTTAAACAATACACTAGGACATATCAGGAATTTAATGTGATTTATTGTGCATTAATACATTCATTTTATCCCAAATATGTCATTCTGTTTTTATTAGGGGTGGGTAAAAATATTGATTTTCCGATGCATCACAATTAGGGCGGCAACTAACGATTATTTTGATAATCGACTACTGTAACGATTATTAGAACGATTATTCGGCGATTATTGCAGCGATTAATCATTAGCTCTTAACCGATTATTCAGCTTGTGCCCTGACTTAAAAGGTTGTATTAAACGTGCTTACTAACAATAAAGAGGACAAAATCATCTTTTAAAAACACCTCTAAATGACATTCACTGAATTAAAGGGAAAAAATACTTTTTAAGCTTAATTCAGTAAAGAAATTCACTGCAAAAAAAAAAAAATCCTCTTGTTATCAAGTGTTTTTGTCTTGTTTTTCATTTAAAATAGTCTAAAAATCCTTAAAACAAGATACATTTACTTGAGAAGTAACATATAAGATATTTTGACTTGCTTTAAGAGAATGAATCTTAAATATAAGTGTATTTTTTCACTTGTTATACTTCTGCGAGTGCAGTAAAGACAAAATATACTAATATTCAAGATTTATTCATTCTAAATATCTGATATGCTGCTTCTCAGATGAATGCATCTTTTTTTTTTAAAGGATTTTTAGATATTTTAAAATATTTGTGTTTTTAATATTATATTCAACATTCTTTAACATTAAAAAAAAATATACGTTGTTTAAATGGAGTTTTAAATATTTATATTGGAAAACAAGCCGAAACAAAAACAAATAAAAAATTTATTTTGTTGCCGTGTATAATGGGGTGAAGACTACCCTCTCTCTCATTTCTGTTCACTTCAATCTTTAACTCACAAAAAATCTAACTCTCTCTTATTAATAAAGCTGCGTATTGCCAATTTTCTTAACGTTAAGAAATGCACAGTGTCACATATATTATGATTCAATAAGTCGCAAGCCATCACGTTATAATCTAGCTGCATTAAGCGTGCACGCTCGAGGGATTAGCGTCCCCGTGACAGAGTGTGCATCAGCCGGGTGCAGTTTCAATCTCTCCCCCTTAGATCGGGACATTCGAGCAACTCATAGAAGAGGTGCTGACCGCACAGAGAAATGCCAGTTTCGGAGTTTGTAGTTATTTACATGATCTGCTTCTGTATTATTTGAACTTTAATAAAGCTATAACGCATTAAATATAACTGCATTTAAGATGCTCGACACACAAGTTTTGCTCCAGCTCCACTTACTCCACAACGAGAGTGCTTTTGTATTTATTCATTTGATATTTTTGCATTATAATTCCCTCATACTTTGCGATCTACATCACTTGAAGCTCTTTGAAAAGTTTAGAGTGCATTTGGACTGTGAGCTGTGTAATTCTTCCTCTCCTCAGTCAGGCGCAAACTGCAGTGCTGCTCTTGCACATCATCATTAGAGTTTAATCTGATCTCATGTTACGTTAATGAGATCAAACGACTATTCGACAACGAAAAGTTTTGTCGGCAATTTTTTATTGTCGACATTATCCCAAGATCGATCTTATACTCTATGCGCAACCCTCCAATACAATGAAAGTAAATCGCAAGAATTTGCAACCAAATTTCGCACAGGGTGGCAAAAATTTATATATTTGGCAACTGGCTGGTAAATGTTTAGATTTCACTCACCAGTGAATTAATTGTGTAGTATAGTGGTGGAGTATTCAGCAACAAAATCCTTTCACTGCATGATGAGTGTAGCAGTTGTTCCATGTAATATGTGTCCAAAGACGAAATCCACACGACTTATTTGTCATTGAATAAAGTCTCTTTTATTACCCTTTCTGTTCTCTACTCTCAGTTTTTGTTAAAAAACAACAGTAAAGAAACATTTAATTCTACTCACGCATAGCACAGATGAAGTAATGCCATTCGAGTCCTCTCTCGTTAAGTTGTGCTCATTTACAGGCGCTCTTTACAGAAATGCTGGTTTTCTTAAAGAGACGGTACCGGTTTTAGCACGTATTTAACAAATCAATGTTGACAAATGAATGCTTTCAAATGCTCACACTTATTTGAGCATGTGCTCTGTTACTCCCTTTACACTGATATGGACAATTAATCAAATTAAAATCGTGATATGTCCTAGTGTGATTATTAAACTGTGAAAGGCTACAATCTTAGTCTGTATGAGCTGCATGCTTTAAATTAATGTGTTTAGCAGACCGATCATATACTGGGAACTCCACAGACATTGAGAATAATTTGCATTGTATGAGATGAGTGAGGAGAGCACTAATCCACTGTAAGCAGGTAGCACATGCAGACTATATTCAGTGCTGTGTTCTTCTGTTTTTGTGAATCTCATACTAAATTTGTTCAAAAATTCTAACAAAATCTAACATAAAACAAAGGCAGTCTGAGTAAACGCAAAATACAGTTTTTAAATTATAATGTTATTTATTGAAGCAAAAAAGTTATCCAATGCCAACTGAGCCTGTGTGAAAAAGTATTTGGTTTATTTAGTTACTAAATCCCCAAATCTATGAAACTGCATTCATAATGGGGTTCAGCTGGACTAGACACACCCAGGTCTGATTACTGTCAGCCCTGTTCAATCAAATCAACACCTAAATACAACTTTTTCAGCAGCATGAAGTTGGCTAAAAGGCCTCACCCTGTAGCACACTATGCCAAGGTTGAAAGAAATCCCAGAAATGATGAGGAAAAAGGTGACTGAAATACATCAGTCTGGGAAGAGTTACAAAGCTATTTCAAAGGATCTGGGACTCCAAATAACCACAGGGAAAACCATTATCTCCAAATGGAGAAAAAGTGGCACAGCAGTGAACCTTCCCAGAAGTAGCTGACCTTCCAAAATTCCTCCAAAAGCATAGCGACAACTCATCCAGGAAGTCACAAAAAATCCAAGGACAACATCCAAGGAACTGCAGGTCTCTCTCGCATCAATAAAGGTCACTGTTCATGACTCCACTATCAGAAAGACACTGAGCAAAAATGGCATCCATGGAAGAGTGGCAAGGCGAAAACCACTGCTAACCCAGAAGAACATTAAGGCTTGTCTGAACATGCCTTGATGATCCTCAAACCTGTTGGGAGAATGTTCTGTGGACTGATGAGTCAAAAGTGGAACTGTTTGGAAGACGGGTCCCTCTACATCTGGCATAAATCAAGCACAGAAATCCACAAAAAGAACATCATACCTACGGTCAAGCATGATGCTTTGCTGCTTCAGGGCGACTTGCAATAATTGAGGTAAATATGAATTCTGCTCTCTACCAGAAAATCCTAAATGAGAACGTCCGGTCATCAGTCCATGAGTTGAAGCTCAAGCGCAACTGGATTATGCAGCAAGACAATGATCCATAGGATTAAGTCCACCTCTGAATGGCTCAAAAGAAGCAAAATTATTGTTTTGGAGTGACCTAGTCAAAGTCCTGACTTGAACCCGATTAAGATGCTGTGGCAGGACCTCAAACGGTCAGTTCATGCTCAAACCCTCCAGTGTGGCTGAACTAAAGCAGTTCTGCATAGAAGAGTGGGCCAAAATTCCACCACAGCGTTATGAATGACTGATCTCCGGTTATCGGAAGCATTTGGTTGCAGTTGTTGCTGCTAAAGGTGGCACAACCAGATATTAAGTGTAAGGGGGCAGTTCGTTTTTCACGTGGATGATATAGTTGTTGGATAACTTTTTTTTTTTTGCTTCAATAAAAAAAATATATATTTGAAAACTGTATTTTGTGTTTACTCAGGTTGCCTTTATTTTATGTTATATCTGGTTTGGATATCTAAAACAATTTAGTATGAAAAATAGAAGAAATCAGGAAGGGGGTCAATACTTTTTCACAGCACTGTATTTATATAATTAAATCACAGCGTTTGCACATTAATGATCTCACTTGGCCATATAGCGAACTGTTTATCCGTCAGAAGAAGTAGTGAAGCTTCCGTCAAATGTTTATTTCGAAATAAAAGCATGACTCAAAACATAAGCTAGGTGCCTGAAATTGAAGAAATTGCAACAGAAATATATTACAACTGTAGAGTAATATGTAATATTCACTGTAGTAATATTAATATTAAATAATGATAATAATAATAAAAAAAATTAAGCAATATATCACAAGCGAGAGTGCTGTTGTACTGAATAAAAGTTTGTTAAAAATGCAATGGTATGTTGAAAAGTAATTTTTCTATTTTTTACTTGTTAAAATATTTGAATAGTGCCAAGAAATAAGTTGATTAGACACCATTTTGATTCTGACATTTTGTTATCATGACAACACTAATGTATACTGTATACATTTCTTTGCTTTTCTCTGTTTATGTATTAAAATCAGCTTCTTAAGTAGGGCTGCAATTAACGATTATTTTGATAATCAACTAATCTAATGCTTATTGGAATGATTAATCTATTGCAACGATTAATCAACTACTCTTAAATGAGAATTCAGCTTGTGGTTTGGGTTAAGAGGTTGTATTAAACATATGCTTGCTAATAGGTCTGGGCAATATGACCAAAAATATTATCACAATATTTTTTTATATAGTTCTATATGGATATTTATCACCATATACGTTTCATACCATTAATGGGGAAGGAAATGCATTGCACATGTTTGTTAGACCTCAAGAATGAATTAAACATAACTTGTTTGTTTATAAGTCAACTCCACAGAATAAGCTACCTTTTAATTTGAAGCTCAAGAAGTATACTCAGTTTAGGATTTAATTCTACATAAGGTGTGTGACATCTTTCGATTAAATTTTGCCAATTTTATTATCTTCAGGGGACGCTTGACTCCACCGAAAGACTTTTGACGGTTTTGATGCAAATGCTTGCGGGACGTTTCCACTGGCCCGTTGTGAACGAAGCTGAGCGACCGTTTTTTTTATTTTATTCATTCCTATAGGAGTCGAGTGCCATGCTCATGAGGTCGATTGTGGGTTTGATAGCGGAGTGGATCAAGTGTCAAAAAGTTGGTCAGCGCCAGTGGAAATGTACAGTTAGCATCTGCGTACAGTCAGAAGTTAGCCTTTCAAAGTACACTTCATATGACTGTAAGTGCATACACAGGCGGTTGGCTCATGCATGCTACGACTGCTGTAAGACACTGGACTATTTATCTTCAGGTGTTTATACCTGTTATGCTGATGTAGACATCTCCTGATCTCCTCACACATGCGCTGTTGACGTGCACATACACTGTTGTTGTTTCTACATTAGTCTCCTGAATTTTAGTAGCAATTACATCTTCTAGCGCTTCTCCTTGAAAGCAACGGCTCAACTGTGAGCGTTGCCACCTAGTGGACCCACTAATTAGTGCAAATAATTCCAGACGCATTCGCATCTGGCTGCACACGTTCAGTGCTCGAGCACTCTGACAAAATTTGCGCCATGTGTACTGTACACGGACCGAAGTGTATTTTGGGATTAATTTTAACAATCAAGCTAAGTAACTGTAATCGTAAAATGCCGTTATCAACCTAAATTGGTGGTATACAGTATATAAATAATATGATAAATATATATCACTGAAACTTGACTTTTCTTGTGTTCTGCAATTAATTTAGGGTTCAATTTGATTTTTCACATTTGTCTGTCTGGAAATGATTTTTCTTCATTTCATGTGTTTATTGCAGAGCTGAAGGATGTAAAAGAGGACAGCCAAGAGCTGAACGAAGTGGAGGAGAAACTTAAGTATCAGAAACATCATGATTTTTCAACTAAAGAAATGTTTTTGACTTGTTCAAAGAGTAAAAAGAATTTCACACCAAAAAAGCCTCAAAGAGGAGCAGCCAAAAATGTGTTCACATGTTCTCAGTGTGGAAAATATTTCACATATAAAAGCAAGCTTAAAATACACATGAGAATTCACACAGGAGAAAAACCCTACCCGTGCCATCAGTGTGGAAAGAGTTTCACACATAAAGAAAGTCTAAATGTGCACACAAGAGTTCACACTGGAGAGAAGCCTTTCACATGCCATCAGTGTGGAAAGAGTTTTGCATATAAAGAAAGTCTTAATGTGCACACAAGAGTTCATACTGGAAAGTGGCCTTACACGTGCCCGCAGTGTGGCAAAGGTTTCAAAATGAAAGGGAAACTTAAAGATCACATAAGGATTCATGCTGGAGAGAAGCCTTACACATGTCATCAGTGTGGAAAGACTTTTGCATACAAAGAAAGTCTTAATGTGCACACAAGAGTTCACACTGGAGAGAGGCCCCACACGTGCCATCTGTGTGGCAAAGGTTTCAAAAATAAAGGAAACCTTAATACGCACACATGGATTCATACCGGAGAAAAGCCTTACACGTGCCATCAGTGTGGAAAGAGTTTCACACGTAAATACCATCTTAATGTACACGTGAGAATTCACACTGGAGAGAAGCCCTTCAGATGTAATCAGTGTGGAAAAGGTTTTACACGTGCCGCCCATCTCAATAATCATCTTCGCTCTCACTCTGGAGAAAGGCCATTTGAATATGATAAGTGTGGTAAAATGGTTGTGAATTCAGACCAAAAAGCACACCTGAAAGTGCACACAAATGAGAAGCCTTACAAGTGTTCTTTTTGTGAAAAGAGTTTTACACGCCTGTTCTATTTGAAAGAGCACCAGAAAACACATACTGGTGTGGCGGCTCATATGTGCTTTGAATGTGGGAAGACTTTTATTATTTCCGGCAACTTGAAACAGCACCAAAGAATTCATACTGGAGAGAAACCTTACAAGTGCTCACACTGTGGAAAGAGTTTCACTCGGTCAGGAAACCTGAAAACACACGAGAGAATCCACACTGGAGAGAAACCATACCACTGTTCTTCATGTGGAAAAGGTTTCAGCCAATCAGGTCCTCTACAGAAACATCTGAAAAATAATTGCCAAAGTAGTCACAGTGAACAAAAATCATCTTAAAGGAAAATCGACTTTAAAAATCATCTTAATGGAAACAAATGTGTATATTATATTTTCTGTTCATTTTTTTGTTGTCTTAGCTGTTGAACTGAGAAATAATAAACATTTGTTTCCATTAAAATAATACTTTAGCACACATATACTGTAAATAGTTGTCCACTGTTCTTGATTAATAGCCTCCAAGAACTGTCCGTTCTTTGGTTTCACTGCATGTTCAGATGTAATAGGCTTAAAGGTGTGTCTCCACTTGCCAATGATGAAATACATAAATATGAAATGATCACACTATATCATGATTGGACATGACTGGTGCAACAGGGATTCCTGTTGGCTGGCCGTCTCTCTGGAGGTGAGCTAGAGCTGCTCAGTCTGTTTGTAATGCATGCGGTGAGTAATAGGGATTGGGAGCTCCAAAAATAAAATGCATCCTTATTAGAGTAATTTTGTCGATAAAATGTGTGTAATACTACTGTCATTGCTGATATATGTTTTGTATCATGCATTGTGTATGGATTCGGTTTTACTGGCTGGTTAAGAGTTTGAAAACCATACCTTTCATTTAAGGCCCGCAAGCATGCTGTTGGGAATATATCAACTCTGTGTTTTTCTCAGTAAATAAACTGATGGAGAAAGATTGATTGGAAAATGACTTGTATTGACACATGCAATGGAAAAGGAAAAGGACAAAAGACCAGTTACACAGACATGTTCCGAATCTACAACTATAATAAGAACTAAACTGTAAACTTACTATAAATTTGTTTTGTCTAGTGGATTCCACTTCCTGCTTTCACTGTTGACCCCATCTGCTTTAAGCAGGTGAGTTCTGTAAATCTAGCGCTCCTCGACAGGCTATACTGAGCCTAGATATACCAGCTGTAACGGTACCAAAAGTAACTGGTGAAAGCACAAACTGATGGCATAAACAGGGAGATAGACCCAAAGGTGCTCTAGACACAAGGGCATCTCTAGGGCAAAATATTTGGGGGGGCTCAAGCCCCGAATGTTTTTTGTTCAGAACTGCAGTTTGTAATTTCTGCATTACTAGTGGCACCAAACAGAATTACAAAAACAAAGTATGTTTTCAAAACATCCTTTGCCAACACCCTTTAGACCAGAGGTGGCCAAATTTTATCCTGTGAAGGGCTAAAAATCAAACTTGACTGAGTGCCGTGGGCCGTAAGTAAAATTAGCATTATATCAAACTGTCTATTAAAATATAAATGTTAGGACTTAGGACACTAAAGAGACCTTTCTACTGATTCTGAAAAACACCAAAAGAAAGATGCCCAGTGTCCCTGCTCATCTGTGGGAACGTGCCTTTGGCATGCTGCATGGAGGCATGAGGACTGCAGATGTGGCCAGGGCAACAAATTGCAATGTCCGTACTGTGAGATGCCTAAGACAGCACTACAGGAAGACAGGAAGGACAGCTGATCATCCTTGCAGTGGCAGACTATGCGTAACAACACCTGCACAGGATCGGTACATCCGAATATCACACCTGCGGGACAGGTACAGGATGGCAACAACTGCCCGAGTTACACCAGGAATGCACAATCCCTCCATCAGTGCTCAGACTGTCCGCAATAGGCTGAGAGAGGCTGGACTGAGGGCTTGTAGGCCTGTTGTAAGGCAGGTCCTTACCAGACATCACTGGCAACAATGTTGCCTATGGGCACAAACCAACCTTCGCTGGACCTGACAGGACTGGCAAAAAGTGGTCTTCATTGACGAGTCACGGTTTTGTCTCACCAGGGGTGATGGTCGGACTCGCGTTTATCGTTGAAGGAATGAGCGTTACACCAAGGCCTGTACTCTGGAACGGGATCGATTTGGAGGTGGAGGGTCCGTCATGGTCTGGTGCGGTGTGTCACAGCATCATTGGACTGAGCTTGTTGTCATTGCAGGCAATCTCAACACTGTGTGCTACAGGGAAGACATCCTCCTTCCTCATGTGGTACCCTTCCTGCAGGCTCATCCTGACATGATCCTCCAGCATGACAATGCCACCAGCCATACTGCTCGTTCTGTGTGTGATTTTCTGCAAGACAAGAATGTCAGTGTTCTGTCATGGCCAGCGTAGAGCCCTGATCTCAACCCCATTGAGCACATCTGGGACCTGTTGGATCGGAGGGTGAGGGCTAGGGCCATTCCCCCCAGATATGTCTGTGAACTTGCAAGTGCCTTGGTGGAAGTGCGGGTAACATCTCACAGCAAGAACTGGCAAATCTGGTGCAGTCCATGAGGAGGAGATGCATTGCAGTACTTAATGCAGTTGGTGGCCACATCAGCTACTGACTGTTACTTTTGTTATTTTGACCCCCCCCCCCCCACACACACACACACACACACACTTTGTTCAGGGACACATTATATATATATAGTATATATATATATATATACACACACACACACAGATTACACACAACATTAAAACTACCTGCCTAATATCGTGTAGGTCTCGCTCGTGTCCCCAAAACTGCTCTGACCCGTCGAGGCATGAACTCCACAAGACCTCTGAAGGTGTCCTGTGGTATCTGGCACCAAGACGTTAGCAGCAGTTACTTTAAGTCCTTTAGGTTGCAAGGCCTCCGTGGATCGGACTTGTTGGTCCAGCACATCCCAAAGATGCTCGATCGGATTGAGATCAGGGGAATTTGGAGGCCAAGTCAACACTATTTGTCCTGAACAATTTTTGCAGTGTGGCAGGGCGCATTATCCTGCTGAAAGAGGCCACTGCCCTCAGGGAATACCATTGCCAATAAGGGGTGTACGTGGTCTGCAACAATCTTCAGGTAGGTGGTTCTTGTCAAAGTAACATCCACATGAATGCCAGGACTCAAGGTTTCCCAGCAGAACATTGTCCAGAGCATCACACTGCCTCCGCCGACCTGCCGCCTTCCCACGATTCAAACTTCTGCCATCTCTTTCCCAGGTAAACAACGCACACGCACCCGGCAGTCCACATGGTCTGAAAGAAAATGTGATTCATCAGACCAGGCCACCTTCTTCTATTGCTCCATGTTCCAGTTCTGACTTACTTGCCCATTGTAGGTGCTTTCGGCAGTGGACAGGGGTCAGCATGGGCACTCTGTTTGGTCTGCGACTACGCAGCACCATACGCAGCAAGCTGCGATGCACTGTGTGTTCTAACACCTTTCTATCATGGCCAGCATTACGTTTTTCAGCAATTTGTGCTACAGAAGCTCTTCTGTGGGATCGGACCAAACGGGCTAGCCTTCGCTCCGCACGTGCATCAATGTGTGGGCCGCTCAAAATATAAACATCAATGTTTTGATGGTGCCACAGAGGCTCAGTGTTTATACTTTTGGGGGAGGTAAACCCACAAATGGCTTACTTATATTTGTAAATGAACAATAAACTGGGACATTAGAACGTATTTTGACTTAAAAAAAGATATACACTTTACCTTTAAGTACATGTTGGTTATTGCAGGTGTTCCCTGCATTAAAATTAATTAATGCATTAATATGTGCTAAATATGCTTCTCAAATGAAACGCGCATTTGTTGTTCTACTGAGAATTTTCTACTGAGAGTTTAAAGCGGAAGAAGTCAAGCCTAGCTAGACAGCCCAGACATTATTAAAAGAACTGACAAGGAAAAGTGACAACAATATTTGTAGACAAAGTGGAATTCAGATAGACGGATGAATTTTACATAGACAACCCAGAAATACTAATAATCTGTAAAGGTTATATGCTGCCTGCTGTGTGTGCAAGAAAATCCAATAAAAGCCTATATATTTTTTAATACCAATAAAGTAGTCAGTATTATTTACCAATTTGAATGTTTTTTTTGTTTTTTTTAACCTTTTCATGAGTAGGGTCTAAATTCCCCTGTAGTGCCCCCTGGAGTGAGTTATTTTTGCACATGACAATGCACAGCTGCTGGGGGGGAAGAGTGTAGAGGAGTATTTTTTTTTTTTATTTATTTAATTTTCATTTTTGATTTCTTGTCATAAAAAAATACTGTATATAATATAGTAAACATGAACAAATTAGTTATGTCTGCTGTACTGTATTTGTTTTATTTTGTTTTTATAGCTGTAAAAAACAAATGAACATATAATATCAGCAGTCTGGTTTGCCTGTATGCACTGTTTGACTTCTCAGACATTGTGTGTCTGTGTGAGACTAGCGCTAATGTAAACAGACTTGGTTGCGTTGCGTAATCGCGCTCTATCAGCATATTTTCACAGTGAGGATACAAGTTTTAAACTGTTATTGTGGTGCTTTTGTTATAATTTGGCTGTCTATTTCAAAAAACAAATTTATTATATGCCTGAAAAGAAAACCTAAGCAGACGTGGCTGCGTGCATGGGAAAATCACGTTTAGATATGATGGCTGTGTATATACAAGCTGCAATATGTAATCATGGTACTCTGGTGACAGTTTGGCAGTTTGTTACATAAAATAAACCTATTATGTGCTTGAAAAGCCTCTTTGAGTAGCTGTTTCAGATGAAGTTGTCACCACGCTGTCAGAAAATACAGACTTTAAGTATGTTTGAATGAATCTTCAACCAAATAATGTGTGAAAAGGTGGAACAGAAACATAATAATTAGCCTAAATCATTAGAAAGATGGGACTTTCCTTTATACTTCAGTTTATAACTCAAAATGTGTTTCATGTGACTCAAAATGACGGAGCAGGTCTCATATCTTACACACCAAACAATGATGTTAAAATGTCCATTTGCTGGGTCTCAGGAGGTCATGGTAAAATCTTTGCTAGTGCTGGAATAAAGCAAATAAACAGTGTTATTTTTATTTTATTTTTACTCAACAGCCCACCATTCTCAGGCTGAGGTAAGCTAGTTAAAGTATTTTAAGTCTTTTCTTAAAAGCAGTTATCTTAAAAACTAATAATTAAAGCTAATTGTACAATATTAATGTCTTATGTTCAAGAATGTAAAACAAAAGACAAATTTGCACAATTTCGCTGGATTTGGGAGGAATAGAAAGCTGGATTTTGTGGCAAGTGTAAGTAATAATGTAGAAAAGCATACACACAATTCACAATGTCTGAATAATGGTTGCTGACCAGTTATTTACTAATACTATATTTGTGATCCAAAGATGCTAGTGGACTACAGACGCAGACAGCACGCATTCAGTCATACCACAACATTTGAAAGGTAATGCTTTCCTTTTCTTTCTTTCTTTATTTTTCGGAATACAGACATGACATGAAAGCTATCTACTCCATCTAACAACTGAATGGGACAGCCATCACAATTAAAGCAAACATTCAAAACTGTCAGTGTATTATAAACACACTATTAATACAAGGGAAATAATCCTTTTAGATTTATGCAACACACCAAACTGAGATGTCCAGAGTGAAGGATGCAGAGTTGTGGCACATTTGTAGGTAAGGCATTATCTTCAAGTTTTGGCATTTAATGACAAATATTTCTCAATAGTGACTACAAATCTGGGCTCGGACAGATATTTGACCAGTCAACAGGGTATTGTTTATCAGAACTTGGTGTTTCAGGAGACTTTCTCTTCTCAAATAAAATATTTTGTACTCAAATCAATGTTTCATGTCTGTAACATGTAACCATATAATAATGACAGACTTTATTTTATCCCTTACATAAATGGTTATGAGGGAGGCAATCATAACAGAATGTTTCTTTTGTAGCACCAAGAATGCAAGTGTGGAGTCAGGAACATAGTTCAAGTGCTGATCAACGTCAAAGTAGTATGTTACTTTATTTAAAAAAATTAAAAAAATGAACTTTTTTGTCTTGCGTTGTATTAAAAGGAGGTCATTTGCTCTTCATTACTCTGTTAGACAGTCATGTCAGGTCAAACAGCTATTGTGAAATGCTCATGTGGAGCCTATAAATAACTTTGAAAATGTTGCAATATTTATTGTGCACTGCCAATATCTATTCATATCAAAATATTTTATATATATATGTGTGTGTGTGTGTGTGTGTTTTCCTAGGACCAACAGGGTCATTCAGAGGCAATGGAGGCATGCCAGATATTTTAAGTAAACTTTTTACATTAGTTTTTGTGCTTTTTTTTCTCCAAATCTTTACAAAATTGCTTGCCTTTCAGATGATGACATTGCTCAGAGGTCAAGTGGTGCTTTAAATAACAGTAAGTAATTTTATTTTTTGTTCAAGCATGTCAATCTTCTAAACGGAAGTCCTTACAATCTGACATGAACAGGTTTCCAGCTTTATGTCCGCAATAAAAGATGGTCATTTGTTGCCACCTACTGGCATAATGATGTAACAGAAATATTCACCAAATGTATCAGTGAATAAATCTGAACAAATCTTATTAATGAACACATTCAAAAGACTTGAGTCACTGGGATGAACCAAAATTCCCACCACTTATGGAGAGCTCTCAAACTCTGATTTGGAATGGCATGAGCACAAACATGTGGAGTGATGCAGTGAAGCATCGAGGACTGGAACTAACTGTTGTGTAATGCCATTATACACTGATCAGCTACACATTAATCAGTGTGAGTGCTCTTGTATTGTTTAATGTACTGTGCAGCTGATATAGATATAACTCTAAGTTTGACATTTTTAATTTTACAGTGACGAGATATTCCACATCTACAGGATCCTTCATTGGACCTCTTCTCATCATAAATAAAAGTAAGTAGTCAGAGACGTGGCACATGACATGTAAGCGCTTCCACTCTTCTCCCTGTCATTTCCTGTCACTTTTGCACTCTCCTTTCCCAAGGCCTAAAATAAAAAGATGTTTAAATGTCTCAAGTTTTAGGTGCAACTAGGGTAGTGTCAACACTATTCTAATGTTATGTATTGCTTTTGCAGCTGTCCAGTCATCAGTCAGAGATGCCAGTAAGGAGAGGGGAGACAATAACTTAAGTATTTTAGGTTTTAAGGTTGTAAAGTTTAACATTTGTATTTATTTCATCTTTTAGTTAAGCTGTAATTCATAAAGGAATCTTCTTGGTTCAATACAATTTAATATTAATCAAATGTAACAATGTCGATTATCGCACAAAATAGTTTCTGAAAAAATGTTAAAATCAAGCTTACAGTGGAAGTGAATGAGGACAATTTTTTTTAGGTTTTAAAAGGCAGAAATGTGAAGCTTAAAAATAAAAGCACTTACATTATTTCTTCAATTAAAAGTTGTGTATTATTTGAGCTGTTAAGTTTAAATCAACAATGTTATGGTCGTTTTAGGGTTTACCATATTACATCATCGTGGCAACAAAATTTACACAGAAAAGGTTAATAAGCGATTTTATCACACTAAAACCATGTTAACATGCATATTGTTCACATATTGTGGCTATACTTTTGAAACAGTATTGTTGACAGATTGACCCCATTGACTTCCATTGTAAGTGCCTCACTGTAACCCAGACTTTTGCTTTTGTTAAAGAAAAGTAGGGACGAGTCGAAATTAATTTCTGTGGTAATCAACATCATGCGACAAGTGCTGTCGATTGAACTTCCATTGAACCCAGAATGTTCCTTTAAATCTACCTAATACATGTAATTCAATACAATAATTACAATATCATTGTAATATGTATTAATACATTTGATGACCAAAGACTCTGTGTTGCCTGTGTTTTACTCTCCAAAGTTGATGCTGACACATTGATTATAATTGATAAATTTATTGTTAAACATAACATAAAAAACAATGTTAATTATTAACAATATTAAAAATGTTATTACATTACTATTTTATTTTGAGTCTTTGTGTGTGATTATGGAAAAATATTACCCATAATATATACAAGAACAGGAAGAAATAATGGGTAATCGAGTTGTGTGTTGCAATGGCATCAGTAATAAACAAATGTATCTGGAACTTCCTCTCGCGGTCACTGAATGTTGCGCAATAACGTTGCCACAGCCTTCTCATGTCTTACATTTCTACTTCAACACAACGTGGAGAACATGTACCGAACAACACGTGGTGTTACGTGGTAGCGACATCGCCACAACGTAAGTGTGTTTGCTGGGTTATAGAGCTAAGCAGCATTAAAATCAAACATCACTTGAAAGTCCAAGTCCATTCTCAACTACAGCACAAGCACCAGTCTTCACCACAATGGTAGCTCCCCAAACTCCAGCCAAACAAACACTACTTTAAAAAAATAAAACAGAACAAAACTCATCCTGTTCTTATCTTGCAAAAAATGCAGAAAATACATTTGTTCACACCATCCAGTCCCCTGCAAAGCATGCTGGGAAATGGAAATCCCCTTGCCAGTTTCATCAGTGCTACAAAAATTATTCAAGTAGACCTTACTCAAATGGATTAAGCAAACTTAATTTTACCAGTTTAATTGAATTTAACGTAATAAATTTAAGACAAAATGTTCTAGAATTGTGTTGCTTTTGTTAATTTTAATTAAGTGAACAACTTGTGAAAATCCTTTTTTGAGTGTATGATAAACATAATATATGATACACACTTAACAAATTTGTGTTCTTATAACAGCACCTCAAGAGTTTAGTGGAACATTACCTTGGTAATGGCATACTACCCTTACAAAATTTGTATTTCTGCTTTATAATTAATAATTTGTTCACTTATTTGTGCATAATCATTATCTTTGTTTTATTGTTTAATAATTGTTATCCACAGTTTTCCTGAGAAAACACTTGGGTGGCGCCGTGATGATTCTAATTGCTTGTCTTCTGTTTCTGATCTTGAGACGCAATTTAAATACTACAGAATTGAGCGATCAAGAAGCCATTTAAGTGTTATTTGGAGTAAAATGTCATTTCAGGCTCGACTTGTGTAGTTGTTGGCTGTCATAACTAGTCATAGGTGCAGGTGCGTGAAGTCAAACAAAAATGTTGGCACCCAGGGAGATATATACAGTACAAAGAAACTGATAGCCTTTTTTATTTCTCCCCAATTTGGCATGCCCAATTCCCAATGCGCTCTAAGTCCTCGTAGTGACTTGCCTCAATCCGGGTGGTGGAGGACAAATCTCAGTTGCCTCCGCGTCTGAGACCGTCAATCCGCACATCTTACCACATGGCTTGTTGAGCGTGTTACCGTGGAGATGTAGCGCAGGTGGAGGCTTCACGCTATGGAAGCTTCAGGCTATTCGCCACGGCATCCACGCACAACTCACCACGCGCCCCACTGAGAGCGAGAACCACATTATCGTGACCACAAGGAGCTTACCCCATGTGATACTACCCCTCCTAGCAACCGGGCTAGTTTGGTTGCTTAGGAGACCTGGCTAGTTTGTTTCCTTACACATCGTCATCTGAGAGTCTGGCAATGGTTTATGGTTGGAAATCGGAGATGTAAAGTAGGAAAACCTCACATCTGACTTGAATGAAACTCAGCATAAGTCTATTTTGCTGTTATAGTGAAAGTTCTGGGTAATTGAATAATGTCCCTTTAAGAGTTTGTGACGTTCCTCTTGGTCTTTCCCTCCTCTGCTCGCTTGCAATGCTCAGTCAGATGGAATTGATTGAAAGCAAGTACCAAAGTCTTTCTAGCAAGTCAGTCCACTGTCAGCCATCTTTGGAATGCTCCCAGGAGGCTATTTCCAGTCATGCCAGTGCATTGATTGGCTCTTTTAACTGTAAGGCGGGACTTCCTTTCTTCATACGTTGACCGTTGGGTGCTCAGAGCTCCTTGGTTCAGCATTCCAATTTCTCCCATTTTAATAGAAGAGGCCCATCTCTGCTAAATAGTCTCTGGCAGGGAGGCATCGCATTTGTCTCTGTTATGTAAAAAAGTAAAAATAAATTATATATATATATATATATATATATATATATATATATATATATATATATATACACAGTTGTGCTCAAAAGTTTGCATACCCTGGCAGAAATTGTGAAATTTTGGCATTGATTTTGAAAATATGACTGATCATGCAAAAAAACTGTCTTTTATTTAAGGATAGTGATCATGTGAAGCCATTTATTATCACATAGTTGTTTGGCTCCTTTTTACATTTACATTTATGCATTTGGCAGATGCTTTTATCCAAAGCGACTTACAGTGCCCTTATTACAGGGACAATCCCCCTGGAGCAACCTGGAGTTAAGTGCCTTGCTCAAGGACACAATGGTGGTGGCTGTGGGGATTAAACCAACAACCTTCTGCTTACCAGTTCAGTGCTTCAGTCCACTACGCCACCTTTTTAAATCATAATGATAATAGAAATCACTCAAATGGCCCTGATCAAAAGTTTACATACCCTTGAATGTTTGGCCTTGTTACAGAAACACAAGGTGACACACACAGGTTTAAATGGCAATTAAAGGTTAATTTCCCACACCTGTGGCTTTTTAAATTGCAATTAGTGTCTGTGTATAAATAGTCAATGAGTTTGTTAGCTCTCATGTGGATGAACTGAGCAGGCTAGATACTGAGCCATGGGGAGCAGAAAAGAACTGTCAAAAGACCTGCGTAACAAGGTAATGGAACATTATAAATATGGAAAGGATATAAAAAGATATCCAAAGCCTTGAAAATGCCAGTCAGTACTGTTCAATCACTTATTAAGAAGTGGAAAATTCGGGGATCTCTTGATACCAAGCCAAGGTCAGGTAGACCAAGAAAGATTTCAGCCACAACTGCCAGAAGAATTGTTCGGGATACAAATAAAAACCCACAGGTAACCTCAGGAGAAATACAGGCTGCTCTGGAAAACGATGGTGTGGTTGTTTCAAGGAGCACAATACGACGATACTTGAACTAAAATGAGCTGCATGGTCGAGTTGCCAGAAAGAAGGCTTTACTGCGCCAATGCCACAAAAAAGCCCGGTTACAATATGCCTGACAACACCTTGACACGCCTCACAGCTTCTGGCACACTGTAATTTGTAGTGACGAGACCAAAATAGAGCTTTATGGTCACAACCATAAGCGCTATGTTTGGAGAAGGGTCAACAAGGCCTATAGTGAAAAGAATACCATCCCCACAGCATGGTGGTGGCTCACTGATGTTTTGGGGGTGTGTGAGCTCTAAAGGCACGGGGAATCTTGTGAAAATTGATGGCAAGATGAATGCAGCATGTTATCAGAAAATACTGGCAGACAATTTGCATTCTTCTGCACGAAAGCTGCGCATGGGACGCTCTAGGGAATTTCCAGTACGACAATGACCCTCCAGTGGTTACAGCAGAAAAAGGTGAAGGTTCTGGAGTGGCCATCACAGTCTCCTGACCTTAATATCATCGAGCCACTCTGGGGAGATCTCAAATGTGTGGTTCATGCAAGATGACCAAAGACTTTGCATGACCTGGAGGCATTTTGCCAAGACGAATGGGCAGCTATACCACCTGCAAGAATTTGGGGCCACATAGATAACTATTACAAAAGACTGCACGCTGTCATTGATGCTAAAGGGGGCAATACACAGTATTAAGAACTAAGGGTATGAAGACTTTTGAACAGGGGTCATTTCATTTTTTTCTTTGTTGCCATGATTTGTTTTATGATTGTGCCATTCTGTTATAACCTACAGTTGAATATGAATCCCATAATAAATAAAAGAAATGTGTTTTGCCTGCTCACTCATGTTTTCTTTAAAAATGGTACATATATTACCAATTCTCCAAGAGTATGCAAACTTTTGAGCACAACTGTGTGTGTATGTATATATATATAGAGAGAGAGAGAGAGAGAGAGAGATACAGGGGTGCAACTAACCATTTATATAGCCTATACACACACACACTAATACACAGGGAAGGGGAAAAACTCCTTTTAGTTAATATATAGAACTATGGAAAATGTGATTTAATAATATGTATGTTCATATCATGTGCATAATATATGTAGATGTGAGTGTGTATGTATATGATGGGGTAAACTTACATTTTTGTAGAAGGTTGATCTGCTGATACTTATTTAATACTTGCCATACAATGGTTTGTCCACAGTGGGTGGAGCCTCCGCTTTATAAGCATGGCTCTCTCTCACATTAGGGAGTTCTTTTTGAGAGTAAGATGTGCAAGAGTGGTGCCATTTTTCCGAGTAGTTTGTTTGTGATCCTTTGTGTAGAAGGAAATCCAGCCAAGAGCTGTGTATATATTTTTGTAAATATTTTTGTGCACTTTTGGTGACTGATTGGGAAAAACGGATAGTGTAAATAAATATCCTTGCACCGAACTGCTATTGTGGCTGAGCCAACATTCTTGTTCAGAGAGTTTTTACCAACACGCCTCATCACACACACTAACACACACACATTAACTCACTCACTCACTCAACACACATATGTAACCAGTCCTACTCAACCTGCTCCAAACGGGATTTGAACCAGCGTCTCTGGCATGGGAGGCGGGCACGCTAACAAGGAGGCTAAAGACTACACCCCCTAGCGTCTGTTGCTAGTGCACCTCTTGAGGCCAGGGGAGTGAGGTTTACACACTGCACAGCTACCTACCAGCTGGCTACCGTTACACACACACACACTCTCACACACTAACACACATTCACACACACACTCACACTCTCTCTCTCTCTCTCTCTCTCTCTCTCTCTCTCTCTCTCTCTCTCTCTCACACACACACACACACATACACTCTCTCACTCTCTCATACACATACACACACTAACACACACTCTCACTCACACTCGTGCACACACACACACACACATGTTGGCTTTTCTATACTTGTGAGGACCCTCCATAGACATAATGATTTGTATACTGTACAGATTCTGTCCCCTAACCCTACCCCTAAACCTAACCCTCACAAAAACCTTTTTGCATTTTTAAATTTTTCAAAAAACATAATTTAATATGCCATTTCCCTTGTGGGGACCGCTGGCTGGTCCTCACATCGTAGGTGATCTCAGGTTCCCTATCTGTGACTCACTTGATGTTGTGTCGATGTAGTGACACTAGGGGTCACTCTTGGGAGCCCTAAACACCTCTGATCTTTGAAAAAAGGCCAATGGGAATTGGCGAGTGGAATTTTCATGCCACTCCCCCGGACATACGGGTATAAAAGGAGCTGGTATGCAACCACTCGTTCAGATTTTCTCTTTGGAGCCAAGTGGTTATTCCATTCATTGAAGCTGAATTCATCCGTGAGTTCATTCAATCTGCTGGATTTTACGGCGCATTTCAGCGGCTTCTCCCCCTCTGCACCCGTGGAGTGCAGAGAATGCCCCTGGGTGCTTCGGCAGAATAACAAAAAGAGTATATTCTAAAAAGAGTATATTTTCATTCTAAAAGAGCGGCACACATGGAACGTCTTTTTAAAGATGCCTTTCCGTCTGTGTGATATTCCTGGTTGCGGTCGTTATCTCTCCGCTTCTACCGGCCACGACTGCTGTCTTATGTGTGTGGGCACTGCCCACGTGGAGACATCTTTCGTGGATGGGTCTTGTCCTCATTGCGAGAACATGACCATGGCAACGTTGCAGTCACGGCTTACATTCGTAAGAAAGAAAGCCACCCTAGCGGCTCCCCGCCTCGGTCCTTCTACCTATGGGTATGAGGCCGTGCCGGTTAGCACTGGGGTGATTTGGGGACCTCAATTGGAGCATCTCTGCTGGGTAAACCCCCACGGACCTCCCATTCCCCAGCACGCTCGCTTGCCTCGGTCGGGCTCTTGGTTGAGACCGCCGGCTTGTCTCACATCGAGTTCACCCTCTTATTCGGAGCCCGGGAAGATGATGAGTTATCGAGCGCAGCATCAGAGAGCGGGCTCGTCCACTCTGACACGGACGCCTCGGCTGGGCTCCCTCCTGCGGGTGTGGTTGCCCAGTCTCAGGCCGATGCGGAGATGACGGACATGCTTTCCTGGGCAGCCGCGAGCGTCGGGCTAGAGTGGAACCCTCCACTATCCCCTGAACCCTCGCGGCTCGATGATTGGTTCCTGGGCCCAGAGCGCCACTCACAGCCACGCCCTGCCCCGGTCCCTTTCTTCCCGGAAGTGCATGAGGAGCTGACAAGATCGTGGGGGACACCTTTTACTGCCCAATCCCGATCTTTCAGCTCCCCCGCTCTCACTACCCTCGATGGTGGGGCGGCCAAGGGGTATTCGGTGATCCCCCAGGTGGATGCGCTTGTGCCCACAGAGTGCTGCCACCTGGCGCGGGCGCCCGAAGCTCCTGTCCAGGGCTTGTAGGTTTACGTCATCCCTGACGGCTAAGGCCTACGGTACCGCTGGACAAGCCGCCTCCACCCTGCACGCCATGGCTCTCCTGCAAGTTCACCAAGCCAAGGCACTAAAAGAGCTGCAGGAGGGTAGTTCTGACCGTGCGACGAAGGTCACGGCGCGGTCTCTTGGGCAGGCGATGTACACTCTGGTGGTCCAGGAGCACCACCTTTGGCTCAACCTGGTCGAGATGAGAGAGGCCGACAAGGCATGGTTCTTTGACGCCCCCATCTCCCAGGTTGGCCTATTCGGCGACACCGTCGAGGACTTTGCCCAGCAGAGCCCACCGCAGGAAGCAGACGCCACCCATCTCACGGCCGGCCGCCAAGAACCCTAGGAAGGCCTCGAAGCGCCCCTGAGATGGGTGACCCAGAGTCTACGGAGCTGGTAGACAGACCAACCCATCCCCCGGTGGAGGGCCAGGAGGAGAATCTTTTGTTAAATTTTTCGCCGCATGCCCAAAACTTCAACAAAAGAATGGTTTCCTTGTTCTCTGGGTCACATGTCAGGTGTGCACGGCTGTCATCACGACCGCAGTCCACCGTCCCATTTTCGCAGGTTTGGCGCTCCAGCGGCGGACCACCCGCCCCTGCGCGCCCAGCTGTGGCACAAACACGCCCACATCAGGTTGGCTCTGACGGACTACGGGGATGATGTTCCTCCTCCCCCCTCCTTGACCAATCTTATGGTGGGTATCAGGAGCCAGGTAAGTGCTTTGATGTCCCTGGACTCAGCACGGCCACAGGGCTCGAGCCCCCGCGATGTGGCACCTCAGGCTCCGCCCCACAGTGAGGCCCCACCTGCCGGTACGTCCGACATGATTATCCCCTTGGTCCACCTCGCCCGGAGTTTGGACGCATGGCTTGCACTTTCCAACCTGTCGCGATGGCTGACCCGGACCGTCCGACTTGGCTACGCGATTTAGTTCGCCAGGCGCCCACCCAGGTTCAGCGGCGTCCACTTCACCTTGATGAAGGGCGAGAGCGCCGCTACCTTGTGTGCGGAGATTGCGACCCTTCTGCGCAAGGGCGCGATAGAGCCTGTCCCTCCAGCCGAGATGAAGAAAGGGTTTTACAGCCCTTACTTCATCGTACCGAAGAAAGGCGGTGGGTTGCGGCCAATCTTGTACCAGCGAGTTCTGAACTGGGCCTTGCACAGACTCCCGTTCAAGATGCTGACGCAAAAACGCATTTTAGCGAGGGTCCGGCATCAAGATTGGTTCGCGGCGGTAGACCTGAAGGACACGTACATCCACGTCTCGATTTTACCTCGACACAGACCCTTCCTGTGGTTTGCTTTCGAGGGCTGGGCGTACCAGTACAAGGTCCTCCCCTTTGGCCTGTCCTTGCCCCCTCGCATCTTCACGAAGATCGCAGAGGCAGCCCTTGCCCCGCTAAGGGAAGTGGGCATCCGCATACTCAACTATCTCGACAACTGGCTGATCCTAGCTCACTCTCGAGAGTTACTGTGCACACACAGGGACCTGGTGCTCAGGCACCTCAGCCTTCTAGGGCTTCGGGTCAACTGGGAAAAGAGCAAGCTCTCCCCGGTTCAGAGCATCTCTTTTCTTGGCTTGGAGTTGGACTCTGTCTCGATGACGGCACACCTCACGAACGAGCATGCACAGTCAGTGCTGAACTGTCTGAAGGTGTTCAGACAGAAGACAGCGGTTCCACTGAAACTTTTTCAGAGGCTCCTGGGGCATATGGCATCCTCTGCGGTTGCCACACCACTCGGGTTGATGCATATGAGACCGCTTCAGCACTGGCTTCAGACTCGAGTCCTGAGATGGGCATGGCACCGCGGGGCACATCGTGTGGTCATCACGCCAATCTGTCGCTGCCTCTTCAGCCCTTGGAACGACCTAGCATTTCTACAGGCAGGGGTTCCCCTAGAGCAGGTCTCCGGGTGCATCGTGGTTACGACAGACACCTCCAAGATGGGCTGGGGCGCCGTATGCAATGGGCACACAGCCGCTGGCTCCTGGACTGGCCCACGGCTGTGTTGGCACATCAACTGCCTCGAGTTGTTGGCAGTACTGCTCGCCCTACTGAGGTTCTGGCCGTTGATCCAGGGCAAGCACATGTTGGTCCGGACAGACAACATGGTGACGGTAGCGTACATCAACCGTCAAGGCGGTCTACGCTCCCGTTGCAAGTCACAACTCGCCCACGTCTCCTCCTCTGGAATCAGCAGTGCCACAAGTCACTACAAGCCACTCACATCCCGGGTGACCTCAATACTGCAGCGGACGTGCTGTCATGACAGGTTATGCTCAGGGGAGAGTGGAGACTCCACCCCCAGGCGGTCCAGCTGATCTGGAGTCGATTCGGTCGAGCACAGGTAGACCTGTTTGCTTCCCGGGAATCCTCCCACTGCCCGCTTTGGTACGCTCTGACCGAGGCACCCCTCGGTATAGACGCGCTGGCACACAGCTGGCCCCCTGGACTATGAAAATATGCGTTTCCCCCAGTGAGCCTACTTGCACAGACCCTGTGCAAGGTCAGGGAGTATGAGGAGCAGGTCGTACTAGTAGCACCCTACTGGCCCACCCAGACGTGGTTCTCAGACCTCACGCTCCTCGCGACAGCCCCCCCCCGGCGAATTCCCCTGAGGAAGGACCTTCTTTCTCAGAGACGGGGCACCATCTGGCACCCGTGACCAGACCTCTGGAATCTCCACATCTGGCCCTTGGACGGGACGTGGAAGACCTAAGTAGCCTACCACCCGTGGTGGTAGACACGATCACTCAGGCTAGGGCTCCCTCTACGAGGCGCCTGTATGCTTTGAAGTGGCATCTGTTTGCTAAGTGGTGTTCTTCCTGACGCGAAGACCCCCAGAGATGCGCAATCGGATCGGTGCTTTCCTTCCTGCAGGAGAGGCTGGTGGGGCGGCTGTCCCCCTCCATCTTGAAGGTGTATGTAGCCGCTATAGTGGCACACCATGACACAGTTGACGGTAAGTCCTTAGGGAAGCACGACCTGATCATCAGGTTCCTGAGAGGCGCTAGGAGGTTGAATCCCTCCAGACCGCATCGCATCCCCTCATGGGACCTCTCTGTAGTCCTTCGGGGTCAACGGGGAGCCCCCTTCAAGCCCCTGGAGTCAGCTGAGCTTAAGCCACTCTCTTTGAAGACTGCCCTCCTGACTGCGCTCACTTCCATCAAGAGGGTAGGGGACCTGCAGGCATTCTCTGTCAGTGAATTGTGCCTGGATTTCGGTCTGGGCTACTCTCTCGTGATCCTCCCCTCTTATGAGGTGAAGATGTGTGCCTTTGACTCCCAGTCGTGTTCACAAGTTGTGATCCCTGGATGATTTTCCTCCTTAGCCCTGTGGCAGACGAGTTTGCGAAGAAACTCACTGCTAGCCCAGTACATGTGCTAACTAAGCCCTGTACTGGGGTAGGTGCTCCACATGCGCTGGTTCCCCATAGGTGACCCCATGTGATATATCTTCCGCTAAATCATTTCCCTGTTGGTAAACTGCGTCTTCCTTGGGCACATGCCCCTCTGCCCCTGGTCACCATGCTTGTAGAAACTCCTCCCCCCTCGGGTAGGACCTACCAGGCGACTTCTCCACATGACATACTTCCGACAAGACTCGGTAAGACCATGTGAGGTATTTCCACTCGAAATACCCCCCCCCCCCCTTCTCTGGGTGGGGTGTGGTCTCCACGGTGTCTTCCCCTTGGTAGTGACACCCCCCTGACATAGACATTTATGGCCCCCAGTCGGTTAACAAATTGCACTCTTTTTGGGGAGAAAAAAGAGGAAAAGAGGCCACGGCTGGGCTGGCCTGTCCCTATTTGTTGGGCAGTCGACTTGTTCCCGAAGGACCGTTTGACGCTCATAAGAGCGTTGGGGGAGGTTACGTGACGGCCTGGTGCACTGGCTACGAGGCACACAGAGGTCTGCCCGTCTCGCACCGCTAGTCCACGTAACACAGTTCAGTAGTCGTGGCATTTTGTATAGGGACCCTTAGTGTCACTACATCGACACAACGTTGAGTAAGTGACAGATAGGGAACGTCCTGGTTACTTTCGTAACCTCCATTCTCTGATGGAGGGAATGAGACGTTGTGTCCCTCTTGCCACAACGCTGAACTACCCACTGAAATGGCCGGGACCTTGTCTCGGCTCCTCAGCACAAAACCTGAATGAGTGGTTGCATACCAGCTCCTTTTATACCTGTATGTCCAGAGGAGTGGCATGCAAATTCTACTCGCCATTTCCCATTGGCCTTTTTTCAAAGATCAGAGGTGTTTAGGGCTCCCAAGAGTGACCCCTATTGTCACTACATCGACACAACGTCTCGTTCCCTCCATCAGGGAACGGAGGTTACAAAAGTAACCAGGACGTTTTACTATCCTTGTGGGGACATTTGGTCCCCACAAGGATAGTAAAACCTGTACACACACACACACACACACACACACACACTCTCTCTCTCTCTCTCACACACACACACACTCACTCACTCACTCACTCACTCACTCACACATACACTCACTCCAGTCCACTAGTTGGCGTGAAAGCATCATAAATTGTTTTGCAAACCGCCATTAAACACGAGAAGAAGAAAGAGGAACTCACAGTTTAAACGCTCAGTCGGTTCGTGTTTAATGTGTTTTTTTGGTAATATGTGAGATTTATATTTTTTTGATGTTTTTTTCTGTTCTTGCTGAGTTTTAATGATCGTAAACGAATCTTATTATCGTCTTATGTGGCAGTTTTGTGACACACGCTTTAAAATATTCAGTTTCAGGAGAATAAGCAGAAATATCTGAATATCATGGTTAATTTCTGATAAATGAGCTCGTTAAATCAAGATGTAGATTTTAAATGAGTTCAATGAAGGTGATTATATGTCGAATAAAGCTCGTTATGGGTTAATATCCGAGAATATTCTGTCAGGAAAATGAAACCAAACACAAAAAACACAATTATATATACCAAGACACAAAGCTATTTTGTTTAACAGATCTGTTCTTGTGTGTGTAATTATAATAATGTTTTAGAGTTTGATGAATGTCAGTCCATTATAATGATGATGTTTTTGTGTTCAGATGTTCATCATGAGAGAGCAGGTGGATGTGATCTTCTGTAAATCAGTAGGAACTGATCTGTCCATGCTGGATATTGATGATTTCATCACAGAAATCTCTCAGCTGAAGAAAGAGGTGACGTCACTGAAGAAAGAGGTGACGTCACTGAACGCAAAGCTGATGGAGAGAGATGACAGGTTACAGGTTAAACGTTCATTTCATCCTTTACCTGTTTAGAGCGAGTTAAAGTTGAGATTGTAAGTTTCAAATGATGTGATATGACTGTGACTCTGTGATGATGAACGGTACAGATGTGATTGTGTTGTGTTTGTCAGGAGCTGGAAAAGGTTTCCTGTCAATCTTCAGTGTGTGTGACTGATGGGACCTCCACAGAATGTCAGGATTCAGTGTGGAGCGGCAGAGATCAGTCCACACCACAGCGGCTGCTGGACAAACTCTCTGAACAGAGATCCAGAGACACACAGGACTCACAGCTCACTTTACTCTGTTCTACTGATGCTCAGGAGAGTGTGTGTGACAGTAATCAGGGTGATCAAACCTCCACAGAGTCTCTGACTTCTGTCTGTAATGCTGGAGAACAGCAGATGCTGCAGACACCAGTGAAGATTGAAGTGAAGCTGGTGGAGATAAAAGAAGAAAACACAGCAGAGGAACAACAGAGTGATGAAGATCATGATGAGACATCAACAGAGGAACAACAGAGTGACGAAGATGATGATGAACAGCAGATGCTGCAGACACCAGTGAAGACTGAAGTGAAGCTGTTGGAGATAAAAGAAGAAAACACAGCAGAGGAACAACAGAGTGATGAAGATGATGATGAGACATCAACAGAGGAACAACAGAGTGATGAAGATGATCAGCAGATGCTGCAGACACCAGTGAAGATTGAAGTGAAGCTGGTGGAGATAAAAGAAGAAAACGCAACAGAGGAACAACAGAGTGATGATGATGATGAGACATCAACAGAGAAAGAACAGAGTGATGAAGATGATGAGGATTTCATTCCTTTAGGTATTTTTCTTTAATGTTGTTTTATTTATTTTTTATGACTCTCGACTTTTATGTCAGAATCTGTTACAACAAAGGCGGTTTTATAACTCAAAAGTCACTTAAAAGTTCCGTTATTTTTATTGGCATTTGTCATCTATACCATAGAAAAATTTAATTTTAAGCAATAGAAGAAGCAACATTTATGGGGTTTGCTGCATTTCAGTACTTTGTCACATACTGTATGTAACGGTTTAGAGGTTAATTTTATATCCTTTAATATTAAGAAAAATAAGTTGCTATAAGAACCTATGGTCTCTCTTTAATTTAAACACCCATTATAATGCCCCATTCACACTGCAGGCGGCTTTGTCTCTTGGTGTCGCACGACTTTGCGATCTGTGTTGCTGGTGGGCGTTCCTACTGCTGCCGCCGCTCTAACGTTATTGGTGGACTGCACAACTTGTCATAGTAGTGTTTGAAATGCTGATTACAGATGATAATGCCGATAAAACTAAGATGTCATTCTAATTTGACAAGGAATCAGTTTGACAAGGAATCAGTAGCCCAAAAGTAGACATGTATGATTAAAATAATCATGGATAATTTTTGATTCTAGAAGTTTCAGAAAGAGTCTGTTTATAATTTGTAGGCATACATCTTAAAGTATTTTTTAGCATTAAAATTAAGTAGGATTATTTTAATTATTTTAATATTTCTTATTTTAAATGAATTTTAATTCATTTTGAGGCCCCCTTGAAAGTGTGCTGTGGCCCCCTTGTGGGTCCCGGCCCCCTGGTTGAGAACCACTGCTTTAAACAATATTAATTCAAATAAGTTGATATGAACAAATGGTCTCTCTTTAATTTAAAAACCCATTATATGCCCCATTCACACTGCAGGCGGCTTTGTCTCTTGGTGCCGCACGACTTTGCGATCTGTGTTGCTGGTGGGCGTTCCTTCTGCTGCCGCCGATCTAACATTATTGGTGGACTGCACAACTTGCCATAATAGCGTTTGGAATGCTGATTACAGATGATACTGCCGATAAAACTAAGATGTCATTCTAATTTGACAAGAAATCAGTTCTTTTGCCTCTAAAAATGGACATTCTGCAGTGGAGAGCATTTTATATAACCTGCAGCAGCGCTCAATGCATCATATCATTAAACAAGACAAAAGTTATATCAATATATGAATCAAACTCACTCAGAATGCCGTCACAGTTTTCCACGCATCATTTTATTAGCCCATATCTATGTAATGTGTTTACAGACAAATGATATAGAGCACACAGAAACGTTTTACTTCTCCATCTCAACTCCAGTATCTTTCTCATTACCTGGAGATGGATGGTGTGACTCGTCGGTATTCGCTTGTCAATGTCGCTCGTCATTTGCATAAAGTTGAAATTTTCTCAACTTATCTTGTCGCTCTCCACAGCGATTTCTGTCTCCAATGGTGGCGACAGCTCATGTCACTGTGCTCCCGTTGAAAACGAATGGGATCGTGTCGCTTCGTCGCGCGATGTCACTAGCAGTGTGAACGGGGCTTATTGCGTACAGGTGACCGGTACGGACACTTCATATCAAATCATATGATGAATCAAACAGTGTTTTTTCCCCCCATGATGATTCAGATAGATCGCTTTTTATTGCTTTGATCTGTGATGTTTCAGTCTTATTGCATTAATAGCTAACATTTGGGAAGGGATCATTTTGACAAACCTAGCAATTTGATTAGTTATTTAATAAGCATTATTTTATATTATTGCGCTGTTCAGCATGTGCCATACACACAACTTTAGAGGGCGCCACTCGCTCACGCAGCACTGACTGAAGCGGTCAATTCAGACTATATTTTAAAACACAGCCTTTTGAGGTGTAGCAATCGTGCAAGGACAAATGGATATTTCAGTCTTATTTCAATTCATCATGCAACCTTGACGGAAACTATACTGCTGTTAAAGAGGTCAAAGTTTAAGGGTTTTTAAACTGTTTTGGATGGCTTTCCCTCATCATGTAAGTGCAGCCTCACAAATGTCAGGTCTGTAACGTCGGTGTGACAAGGTTCTAGTACTCTCTCAAGGAGGAAGCGGGTGCCAGGTGAACAGATGTCGTAACTCTATATTTTTACAATGCTTTTCAGCACACCAAAACGAACACACACACTCAAGTTCAGGCTCGGCTCTCTCTTGGCTTTTAAGTTCACCTCCTGTCCGAGCTCCTCCCTCTCCGGGACCACCATGCCAAAGTCACCGGAACCGCCTCTCTCCATGGTTTTAGGAGATTGAGGTGGTAAATCTGACGTGCTCCACCTCTATCCATTAGTTTTACCTCATAAGCGATTTCCCCGACTCGTCTTGTGACCTCAAAGGGCCCTTGCCACTTGGCGAGTAATTTAGAGCTTGATGCAGGGAGTAATACAAGAACTTTATCTCCCGGTGCAAATTCCCATAGCCGAGTACCCCTATTATACAGCCGACTTTGACGTTCTTGAGCCTGGAGCAAATTCTCCTGTGTTAATTGGTCCATGTCAATTCGTTCAAAGGGGACCTCAGTCAAGGGAATGGCGCTCTTGGGTGGCCGGCGGATTCACAAGCTGACATTCACAGCATGCCGCACACCATCTGCGAACATCCCTGTGAATGCCTAGCCAGTAGAAACAGGCCATTAAATGGTTCATTGTCTTTTCCTGCCCTAAGTGACCTGCCATTGGATTATAATGAGCCGTCTGGAACAACATTTCCCAGCGGCTCTTCGGTACTAACAATTAGGTTGTATCTTCCTTTGTGTGAGCGTCCTGTGTCACTCGATATAACCGATCCTTGATAAAATATGGATATGCGAGTGCAATGTCTGGCTGGAGGCGTTGACCATCAATCACTTTCACCTGATCAAAGGAGTGCCTAAGAGTCTCTTCTCGCATCTGCTCCAGAGGGAAATCCCCTGCAGGGAGTCCTCTAAGGGCTGGGGAAGCCGAAACTTCCCCCTCCCTTACATCATTCTGACATAGACGGCCCCAGCTCCACCTCCCCAGCCAGTAAATTGCAAGCCACACCGAGACACTTTGTTACAGGACCCATCCACACAAATTTCCCTCAATTTAGCAGTAAATGCCAGCCAATTCGTACCCAAGATTAGTGGATGGGTGAGGCTGGGACAAACCGCAGCATTTGTCCCTGAAATTGAATGATGATGATCACTAACGGGTAATCGTGAATATCTCCGTGCACACACCTTACCTTCATCCGCCGGCTTGTATCCAAAGCCTCGGATTGAATCAAGCTTTGGTGAATGAAAGTCAAATCAAATCAAAAATCAAATCACATTTATTGTCACACAGCCATATACACAAGTGCAATGGTGTGTGAAATTCTTGGGTGCAGTTCCGATCAATATAGCAGTCATGACAGTGATGAGACATATACCAATTTACAATAACATCAATTAACACAACACAATTTAAAGTCTAATATACACATAATTACACACAACACAATATACAAATGATAACTTATACTGTACAGTATACAATACGCACAATATAGATACACATTATTCAATAAAAATAAAGTATATATAGTAGTATATATAGAATGTACAGTAGGTTGTATTGTACTGTATTGACATTCAGGCTGACATAATTGACATAATATAATAATAATATAATTTATGACAGTCCGGTGTGAGATATAAGAGTAAGAGTAATAATAATAATAAAGTGCAGTGCTGATGTATTTTGATCATGGGAGATCAAGAGTTCAAAAGTCTGATTGCTTGGGGGATGAAGCTATCATGGAGTCGGCTGGTGCGGGTCCTGATGCTGCGATATCGCCTGACTGATGGTAGCAGTGAGAACAGCCCATGGCTCGGGTGGCTGGAGTCTCTGATGATCCTCCGAGCTTTTTTCACACACCACCTTGTATATATTTCCTGGAGGGAGGGAAGCTCACCTCCGATGATGTGTCTGGCAGTTCGCACCACCCTTTGCAGTGCTTTGTGGTTGTGGGCTGTGCTATTGCCGTACCAGGATGCTCTCTACAGTGCAGGTGTAGAACCGTGTGAGGATGTGGCGGTTCATTCCAAACTTCCTCAGCCATCTCAGGAAGAAGAGGCGCTGATGAGCCTTCTTCACAACGACTTCAGTGTGGATGGACCATGTGAGTTCTTCAGTGATGTGGACACCCAGAAACTTGAAGCTGCTGACTCTCTCCACTGGTGCTCCATTGATGGTGATGGGACTGTGTTCTCTGTCTTTCCTTCTGAAGTCCACCACAAGTTCCTTTGTCTTACTGACGTTGAGGGAGAGGTTGTGCTCCTGACACCAGTGTGTCAGAGTGTGCACCTCCTCTCTGTAAGCTGTTTCATCATTGTCAGTGATCAGACATACCATCAGCAAACTTAATGATGGCATTGGAGCTATGTGTTGCCACACAGTCATGTGTGTACAAGGAATACAAGAGTGGGCTGAGAACACAGCCCTATGGGGCTCCAGTGTTGAGGGTCAGTGATGAGGAGATGTTGCTGCCTATTCTAACCACCTGGCGTCTGCTTGACAGGAAGTCCAGGATCCAGCTGCACAGCGAGCTGTTTAAGCCCAGAGCCCAGAGTTTCTCATCAAGCTTGGAGGGCAGTATGGTGTTGAATGCTGAGCTGTAGTCTACAAACAGCATTCTCACATGTGTTCTTTTTTTCCAGGTGGGAGAGAGCAGTGTGTATTGTAGATGCAATGGCATCATCAGTGGAGCGGTTGTTGCGGTAAGCAAACTGCAATGGGTCTAGAGAGAGAGGCAGCACAGAGCAGATGTAATCTCTGATTAGTCTCTCAAAGCATTTGCTGATGATGGGGGTCAGAGCAACAGGACGCCAGTCATTTAAGCAAGTGATTTTTGATTGCTTTGGAACAGGCACAGTGGTGGATGTTTTAAAGCATGTGGGGACTACAGACAAAGAGAGGGAAAGGTTGAAAATGTCCGTAAAAACACCAGCCAGCTGGTTCGCACACGCTCTGATGACACGGCCCGGAATGCCGTCTGGGCCCGCGGCTTTGCGGATATTCACCCGTCGGAAGGATCGGGTTACATCTGCTACAGAGACGGAGAGTGAACTAACCCCTGTAGCTTTGGCCGTGAGAGCTCTCTCCGTGAGGGCGGTGTTATTTCCCTCAAAACGAGCATAAAAAGTATTTAGCTCATCCGGGAGAGAGGCAGCTGTTTTCATGGCGGAGTTTTTATTCCCTTTAAAGTCCATGATGATGTTAATTCCCTGTCACATGCTTCTAGAGTTGGTGGTGTTAAACTGTCCTTCAATCTTGTTCCTGTACTGGCGTTTTGCTGTTCTGTTTTTCGGAGGGCATAACTGGCTTGTTTATGCTCCTCCACATTTCCGGAATTGAAAGCGGAGGTCCGCACATTAAGTGCCGCGCGAACATCGCTATTTATCCATGGCTTCTGGTTCGGATAGATCCATATTGTTCTGGTCAGAACTACGTCCTCCATGCACTTTTTGATAAAACACATTACGCTATCAGCGTAAACCTCGATGTCGTCATCAGAGGCGGACCAGAACATCTCCTAGTCCGTGTGATCAAAACAGTCTTGTAGCGTAGAGTCTGATTGGTCCGACCAGCACTGGATCGTTCTGAGGGTGGGTGCTTCCTGTTTCAGTTTCTGCCTGTAAGCGGGCAGAAGCAGAATGGAAGAGTGGTCCGATTTGCCAAATGGTGGGCGGGGGTGGGATTTGTAGCCATCCCGGAAGGGAGAGTAGCAATGGTCCAAAACCCGGTCCCCTCGTGTGTTGAAACTAATGTGTTGGTGGTATTTTGGTGCGACTGATTTGAAACTGGCTTTATTAAAGTCCCCGTTCACAATGAACACGGCCTCAGGGTGCGCGGTTTCCTGCTCACTTATACTCCCATACAGTTCCTTGAGTGTCCGGCAGTGATAATGACCGCTGTGAATTCCCTCGGTAGCCAGAATGGTCGACACAGGAGCATGAGAAATTCCAGAACAGGAGAGCAGAAAGACTTGATAGAATGTACATTCCTCTGATCACACCAGGATTTGTTGATCATAAAACATACACCACCACCTCTGCTTTTACCTGAGAGGTCTTTCGCTCTGTCCGCTCGGTGCACGGAGGACCCCGTGGGTTCAATGGCTGAATCTGGAATCTCCGCAGACATCCAAGTTTCCGTAAGGCAGATAATGCCGGACTGAATCAAGCTTTAGTGAATGAAAGTTTGATTACAACTTGAATCCACCAAGGCTTGATATGTACCCCCCTTATACTCAAAGGTATTTGATATGCTCCTGCTCGATCGGGGGCGGCCTGTGGCGCGTCAGGGACCCAGACCAATGTCTCCTCCTCTATTGTGGGGCATCAGTCCAGGAAATACCCAGGACCCCCGCAGCTCCAGCAGACCAGCCCAGACTTCACGGCCACACATGCGACAGCAGATTCACCAGCCTGTGGGGGAGAACGGAGAGGGTTAGGGACAGCCAATGGGATGAATGGCCCACGGGACCAGGGAACCGGTTTTCTTAAGGGAGTTCCCCATTTCTGGGGAACAGGATGAGGATGGGGGGAGGGAAAGGAGAGAGAGAAAGCTCACCGGCCCCCGGATATGCTGCTATATGGTGCTCAGCTAACTGGATCGCCTCCTCCAGTGATGCCAGATGGTGGTACTGGACCCACTTCACTGTCTCCTTCAGCAGCGGGAGACTAACTGCTCCAGCACCATGATGTTGATGACATCGTCGCTTTTCTCCTCAGCCAGCAACCACCACCGGCAGGCATTGCGGAGCTGTTGTGCAAAAGCAAACGGGCAGTCGTCATCGCTCAGTGTCAGTGTGTGGAACCGCTGGAGGTACTGTTCTGGGCTGCGGCCGACCCGTTGTAGAATGGCTTTCTTCAAATCGGCATACTCCAGAAGGTTGGCAACCGGGAGTTGTTGTACCACAAGTTGGGCTTCCCCAGACAGCAGCAGCAGCAGAACGACCGCCCACTGCGAGCGTGCCCACTTCAGGGCTCTGGCTGTGTGCTCGAAGAGCTCCAGGAAGGCCTCCGGGTTATCCTGTGGTGCCATCTTAGCAAGCGTCACATGGAGTCCTGCTGTTGCTGAGGTCATGGCTGAACCCCCCTCCTGGGGCAGCAAGCTTTGCAACACCCGCTTGTCCTCCGCTTGGGCCTGGAGGAGAATCTCAAAACGCTTCTCCTTCTCCAGCTCCATGAGGGCCTGGTGTTGTGCCTGGTGGATGCTGGCGAAGGACTTGAAGACTTCTTCCAGTGGCGAGGACATGATGGCAGCGTATTCTTTCTCCTGTCCTGGGTTTCAGCACGAGTGTGACAAGGTTCTAGTATTCTCTCAAGGAGGAAGCGGGGGCCAGGTGAACAAATCTCATAACTCTTTAGTTTTACAATGTTTTTCAGCAAACCAAAATGCACACACACAAGTTCAGGCTCGGCTCTCTCTCTCCCTCCGGCGGTCTGGATTACCCTTGAAATACTTCTCTGCTCTCACTGCAAACACAAAGCAGCTGTTAGAGGTGATTTCCCACAGTTGTCAACCTTACCGCAGCCTCTCTCACCACAGACGTCGCTCGGCCATGCCCCCATCACCACAGTCATTTTTTCCCCATTTATGTAATAACAGTTCATAAAAATTAAACACTGCATGTAGGGCTGGGTGATATTTAACTTTTTTAAATTAAGGTCGATTCAACTTTTAAATATATTCAACTAAAAAGTAACTTCAACATAATTTTTATTAGAATGCATGGCAGCCTGGTTAGAGAAATCAAAGTTCTATTCATTATAGAAAACATAGGTGTGCAAAAAACAAAGTACACCACACAGGAAGTAGTCAAAAGTAAATGGAAAATTAAAATCTAATTAATTTAAAATAACGCAGATGTTCAGAAATAATAGTATAAAATAAGGAAACTGTATGATGCTTTTTAGCCAATGTAGGTATTGATGTTTATCTAAACCAACCAAGTCTATCTAGAAATTAATATCTAGAAATTATGAAGTTTATCTAGAAAGTACTCATCATAAGTATATCAAACCATTAGTACAGTGCATTCAGGAAGTATTTAGACCCCTTCATGTTTTTCACATTTTCTTATGTTGCAGCCTTGTGGTGAAATGCTTTTTTTTTTCACATCAATTTACACTCCATACCCTGTAATGACAAAACAAAACCAGATTTTTGATAACTTTGCAAATTTATTAAAAAGAAAAAACTGAAATATCACATTGACTTAAGTATTCAGACCCTTAACTCAGTACTTAGTTGAAGCACCTTTGGCAGTGATTACAGCCTCAAGTCTGTTTTGGTATGATATGACAAGCTTTGCACACCTGGATTTGGGGATTTTCTGCCATTCTTCTCTGCAGATCCTCTCAAGCTCTGTCAGGTTGAATGGGGACCGTCGATGGACAGCCATTTTCAGGTCTCTCCAGAGACGTTTGATTGGGTTCAAGTCCGGGCTCTGGCTGAGCCACTCAAGGGCATTCACAGATTTGTCCCTAAGCCACTCTTGCGTTGTCTTGGCTGTGTGCTTAGGGTCATTGTCCTGTTGGAATTTGAACTTTCTGCCCAGTCTGAGGTCCTGAGCGCTCTGGACCAGGTTTTCTTTAAGGATTTCTCTGTATTTTTCTGCATTCAGCTTTCCTTCAACCCTGACCAGTACCCCCTGCCACTGAAAAACACCCCCACAGCATGAAGCTACCACCACCAGGCTTCAGTGTTGGGATGGTATTGCACAGGTGATGAGCGGTGCCTAGTTTCCTTCAGACATGATGCTTCGAATTGTGGCCAAACAGTTCAATGTTTGTTTCATCAGACCAGAGAATCTTGTTTCTCAGCTGTCCTTCTGCAAGTTTCTCGCATCTCCACACATAATCTCTGGAGATCAACCAGATTGACCATCAGGTTCTTGGTCACTGCCCTTACCAAGGCCCTTCTCCTCCGATTGCTCAGTTTGGCTGGGCGGCCAGCTCTAGGAAGAGTCCTGGTTGTTCCAAACTTCATCCATTTAAGAATTATGGAGGCCACTATGCTCTTGAAACCTTCAATGCTGCTGAAATTTTTTGTTGCCTTCCCCAGATCAGTGCCTCAACACAATCCTGTCTGAGCTCTGCAGGCAGTTCCTTTGACCTCATGGATTGGTTTTGCTCTGATATGCATTTTCAGCTATGGGACCTTATATAGACAGGTGTGTGCCTTTCCAAATTTAAAAATGATTTCAAAACATAAATTAAAATTAATCGATACAATATAAAAAAAATAAATTAAAAAAAATCGCCCAGCCCTACATACATGTTCTTAGGAGTGTTAAATCTTATACATTCTGTGTAGATTCATAGTATTATCTCTGGACTGTAATTCACAGTTTTTAAGTGTGTGTTCTCCACAAAAAAAAAACAAAAAAAACTTTCTGTAATGCAAGTTAATTCATTATCTAAACTGGGAACTCTAACACTTGTCTAGACTAAATGTTTTCTGATGTCTGGACTGTATGTGCAGGGGTTTGGGATTATACATGCAAAATATATTGATATACTGGCAATGAGTACTTCAAAAGTTAAATTAAACTTCATATTTTCACTGCAAATGTCACATCAGTAATGCTGGAATTAACCTTTTAATGTTTCCAAAATCATAAAAAAATCTTCAGGGACAATGACTCTGGATTAGGATTTCTGATTAAAGCCTTATTATTGTTCGTTTATAATTATGACATTATAGGAATAGTTCACCCAAAAATGAAAACTGTCATTATGTACTCATCCTCATGTTATTCCCAACATGTATGACTTTCTTTCTGTGTCTGTGGCTCACATTTAATCTAAATGACTATAATCATGAAATGCAGTTATCAGACAGAATTGATGCACAGCAAAAATCACAAATATATAATGGACGCTTGTGTTCTGCCATTAAATTAGCATTCAATTTGATTTATTTTACGTTTGTCCCTTTTGGAATGACTTCTGTTAATTTATTCATTGTGTAGAGCTGATGGAAGAGCAAGAGGAACATCAAGAACTGAATGAAGTGGAGGAGAAACATCAGTATCAGAAACATCATGATTTTATAATTGGAGAAAAGACAGAAAATAATTTATCACAAAAAAAGCTTCAAAGAAGAGCACCCAAAAATACTTTCACCTGCTCTCAGTGTGGAAAGAGTTTCACATTTAAAAGCCACCTTAATAAACACATGAGAGTTCACACTGGAGAGAAGCCCTTCACATGCCATCAGTGTGGAAAGGGTTTTGCACGTAAAGAATGTCTTAATGTACACAAAAGAGTTCACACTGGAGAGAAGCCTTACATGTGCCATCAGTGTGGGAAAAGTTTTGCATATGCACACGATCTCAAGATTCATCTCCACCGTCACTCTGGAGAAAGACCATTTGAATGTGACAAGTGTGGTAAAACATTTGTAGTAATTTCAGGCCTAAAACAACATCTGAAAACTCACTCAAAAGAGAAACCTTACAATTGTGCTTTTTGTGGAAAGAGTTTTGCACGTGTGTCCTATTATAAAGAGCACCAGAACATCCATACCGGTGTGGCGGCTCATAAGTGCTTTGAATGTGGGAAGATCTTTATTACAGCCAGCAACTTGAAAAAGCACCAAATAATTCATACTGGAGAGAAACCTTACAAGTGCTCACACTGTGGAAAGAGTTTCACTCGGTCAGACAATCTAAAAACACACGAGAGAATTCATACTGGATAGTCTTGTCTAATTGGCTAGTTGCACAAGATGACGCCTGTGAGCTTTCACCACACGCTCATTGAAACTGAGTGTGAACACACGGTGTGATCGCGATGTAAGCAGGGCTTTATTGTTGCTTTGAGAATAAACTTCCAAAGGAGACTTGGTGGAGACCAGCATGAACCTGTTTACAAGAAAGAAATGAGAGTGGTTTATCAGTGACTGTAGATAACATTCACTTTACATTGTTGTGTTCCTCAACTAGCAGCGACGAGCTGACCAACAATATGAAGTAAATAGTGTTAAAATTGTGGGTAGCACTTTACAATAAGGTTCTGTACGTTAACATGCAATAGCTAACGTGAAATAACAACTAACAGTACTTTTACAGCATTTATTAACCTTGATTCATTTTGATTTATATCGATACATTTACATGGGGCATATGAACGAAAGGTATTTAACAATAAACAATAATATATTAAAATGAAACATTAACCAAATGCATTAACCAATGTTTACGAAATGAACCTTATTGTAAAGTGTTACCAAAATGTTGCATGTGTAATCAGACATAAGACGCAAACAGAAATTGTAACTTTATAAATGTGTTGGATGTTGTCCAACAGAGGATTAATATGACCTTATTTACCCTGCAGTTGTATATTCATCTTCAAATTGTATATTTTACTCAATCTGTATCCAAGCCTAGCATTATTTATTCATGTTCACAGAAACTTAGATGAGCTACTGAAGATTATTATCGTTCTTACCTTCATAGTCATTGATGTAACGCATATATACTGTAGCGTGTTGACATGTTGTTTATGGTCTTATTCTAACTGATAAGAGAAATTTGTGTTATGCATTTTACTGGGTTGTAATGTCTTGCATTGATAGCTGTTCCTGAATGTTTAGTGTATGAATGTGTGCAAGGGGAGACTGTGCAGAAGGGGTTCACCTCTGTTTTTAAGTGTACTTCTCTAAACAATTACAGAGTGTATGGCGTGGCTGTGGCCGACAACAGCCTTAAATAAACACACTGTTTATGAGTTCGACCTCATGTGTCTTCATTGCGAAGCTACAATACATTTTAAATCTCTTTTCTGTTAACACCTCATATAAAATGACATTTTTAGTGGTCTCCGTACTGGTGCCAGGTGAAAACGGAAGTGGTTATGCCCACACTCTGTAAACCAGGAATCAAACTTGGTGTCTTATGCAACTTGCCAGCTATTGTGATGACTCTTCACCACCACAAGATGGCAGCACCTTGAGTCTGGAGTCATCCGAGAGGGAATTAGCTGCTAATCCACTAGCGACCAGGGTGGATTTGGAGCGCGTCTGGGAGAAGCTGGAACATTTGGAGAACCGTAACCGGCAGAATAATGTCCAAATTGTTGGAATTCCTGAGGGAGCAGAGGGTCAGAATATGGTGGAATTCCTGGATGGGCTCTTTCCAAGTCTGCTCGACATAACAGGCCATAAGCTGGAAATCGAGCAAGCTCACAGAGTTCCAGCTCGGCGATCCGCTAAGGGAGACAGGCCCCGATCAAGTTTGGCCAAATTTCTGAGATCATTGGATAAAGATCTCGTTTTACACGAGGCGAGGAGTAAAGGAAGCCTTTCTTGGAAGGCAGCATTTTCTTGTTCCCAGACTTTGCGAATTCAATGAGAGGAATGCAAGAAACTCTTACATCAACAGAAGGTTGCTTTTGCACTGATGTTCCCGGCCAAATTGAGAATAGATGCTAAGGATGGCCACAAAATATTTACATGTCCCCAGCAAGCGATGTCCTTCATAAAGTCAATTGACTGAGTAAGTTATTTTGTGGTACTCACGTTGCAGCCAAGTGAGCCTGACTCAGTGAACATTCACTTGACCGTCCGAGGAAACTGGGCGCCTTTTTTGTTTCTTTTTTGTGCTGGTTCCGCCTAGCGGCTGGAGTTTGTTTTGTGGAATAACACTCCTTCGGGAGAGTGTTGTGGATGAATCTGCATGTTCTTTGTGCATATGCCTCCTATTGGTTGGAGATTGTTTTATAGATTATCTTCTGTTGTGTAATTCTGTCTCACAAAATTTGTATAGAAACACCAGACTTGAACAATTCGATGGCAAAGTTGTCGCGGGGGCTCTCGTAGTCATACATGGACTGAGTTTAGTGGGATGGACACCGGTTGGCACTGTCATGCACGGGGTTAATGCACATGTTTTTCTTTTTTCTGTTTGTTTGGTTCGGGGGAAATTTGGGGTTTGATTGTTGCACTAATGTTTGAATGTGGTCTTTATAATTTTATTTTTGGCACACAATCTATTTTTTCTGATATTTCAAAATGTCAAATGTTAATATGAGTGGATTGTCTCTCTCCATGTGGAATGTGAATGGGATGGGGCACCCCATAATGGAAGGTTATTTCTCTTCTTAAATGTAAGAAATATGATATAGTGTTTCTTTAAGAAAATCATCTTTCCCTGCAGGAAGCTGAAAAATATGGGAAGATATGGGGTGGACATGTTTTCTTTAGTGCTGGCTCAAGTAAGAGCAGGGGAGTCTACACTGAAAAGCATCTACAATTTAAATGTCTCAAACAGATTAAAGATTAGGAAGAGTCATTATTGTTTTAGCAGAAATTCAGTGGCAAAGTTTGATTTTGGCTAATATTTACGCACCTAACGCTGATGATCAGGGCTTTTTTATAGATCTTAAAGGGATGTTACAAGCCGCTGGCACCCCTCATGATATAATATTGAGAGGAGACTTTAATCTATTGATGGACTCAATCCTTGATCATAAGCAAAAGTGTGTAAACCCCTTGGAGCAAAATTGACACTTCACAGGATGTGTAAAAATCTTGGTCTTACAGATATTTGGAGACTTTTGAACTCATCTGGTAGGACTATACATTTTTTTCATCAGTCCATAAGATTTATTTTAGAATATGCCTTGGTGAGTTTAGAGATGTTGCCACATACGGAGAAAAATAAATCATATAGTTGGTGCTTTAATGTATCCCTTTTGCAAAATCCAGAATTCCAACAAATGTTAAAGGCTGAAATCATTGTCTATATGGAGACCAACTGGTCCTCGGTATCCTCTGTGGGTGTGGCTTGGGAGGCACTTAAAGCAGTTGATAGGGGTCGGATCATACAGTATGCCTCATTTGCCAAAAAATCCAAAGCGCGAGAACTAGTGGAGTTGGAAGGGAATATTAAAAGTGCAGAGGCAGAGCTGAAGTGCCGAATGTTGTCTGATGGCCTTATCTATGATTTGGAAGGTTAATGTCATTAAAATTATTTGTATTCCAAAATTCAACTACCTGCTACAATCTCTCCCTGTAGATGTCCCCCTCTCTTATTTCAAGCAATTTAATAGCATAGTGAAGTCCTTCATTTGGAATGGTAAACTTCCAGATTATATTTCAATAAACTGCATAAACCGATTGACAAAGGTGGGCTAGGCCTACCCAAGATTTTGTTATTTTATTAATATGCATTCGGTCTCAGACATTTGGCTCATTGGTCGCTTCCACCTGAGAGAGCCCCTAGTTTACACCCCCCTAAAGTGGCAGATACTCTGGGAGTGGTGATTACTGCTTTTGGAAAAGGTCATGAGGCATCAGTGTATTACTCCCTGCTAATTCAGAGTCTGGGGGACGGAACTTCAACTTCTCTTAAGAGATTATGGGAGAAAGATCTAAATTTGGTACTGGAGGAGGGAGTTTGGGCTTGGATTCTAAATAACATCAAGTCTGCATCTAGAGATGCAAGGCTGCGCCTTATGCAATTCAAAATTTTACATAGAGTCTATTGGACCCCCTCTAGATTGTATAGGCTTGGTCTCAAAGACACCCATCTGCTGGCGATGTCAATCAGAAGCTGGAGACACAACCCATGTCTTTTGGGGATGTGTTAAGATCCAAGAATTTTGGTTGAAGATTCAGTTTTATGTGTGAGGTATTAGGCTCTCAAATTTTATTTTGCCCCAGACTCTGTATTTTAGGTGATGGGGCGGTCATTAATATGGAGAATAAGCACATAAAAAACCTGGGTCCTAACTAGCATTATGATTGCCAGACAGATAATTTTAAGGGGTTGGAAGTCAGTTGGAGTGCCCCCATTTCAGGAGTGGTGTTTGGAGATGGGCAGGGTGACAGCTTTTGAAGAGGGAGCATCCAGAAGACTGGGGAATTTAGACTTGTTTGTGGAGAAATGGGGCAAGTATCTGTTTTTTTTTTGGAGGTCTCTTGGGGAGGGACAGTGAAGAAAGAGGTGTAGTGGATGTATGTGATTGTTATATATATATATTTTTTTGGGGGGGGGGGTTGTTTTTTGTTTGTCTATAATTATGTGACCACTGGGGTGTTGTTGGGGGTCGGGCTGGGGTTGGGGATTAGGGGCAATTGTGAGGGTTAAATATTGATCCTTGAAGCTTTACAAGTGTTCTCTGCAGCAACATGTAAAAAAGTATTGGCCAAGTCATCACAGTGATTCAAAATTACCTCAGTGGACACAAGTGTATTTCAGTGCTGGGTAGTAACAGATTACATGTAACCTGGATTACATAATCAGATTACAAAACCAAATACTTGTAATTGGATTAAATTACATTTTAAAATACTGAGTCACCTCTTTCTTCAGCTATGAAATTTCTATGATGAAGTCATCAATATCAAGCATGGAGAGATCAGTTCCTACTGAGATCACATCCACCTACTCTCTCATGATGAACATCTGAACACAAAAACATCATCATTATAATGGACTGACATTCATCAAACTCTAAAACATTATTATAATTACACACACAAGAACAGATCTGTTAAACAAAATAGCTTTGTGTCTTGGTATATATAATTGTGTGCTTTGTGTTTGGTTTCATTTTCCTGACAGAATATTATCGGATATTAACCCATAACGAGCTTTATTCGACATATAATCACCTTAATTGAACTCCTTTACAATCAGCCACTGGATTTGATCAGAAATTAAACATGAATTTTAGATATTTCTGCTTGTTTCTTCTGAAACTGAATATTTAAAAGTGTCTGTCACAAAACCGCTGCATAAGATGATAATAAGCTTCATTTACGATTATTAAAACTCAACATGAACAGAACAAAACATCAAAACAAATATAAATCTCACAAATTACCAAAAACACATTAAACACAAACCGACTCATCAGTATCCAGAAAAGCTGACATCACAGATGGCTGCTTTGGTGTGGAGCTCTCTAGCATTTTTGTTACTTTTGTTTGTTTGTCATGTTTTGTCACTCTGGAGTTATCTGGGAAAATGAGAGGCGATGGAACAGGCTTTTACATCAATGAATGTTGGTGTACAGATGTAACAGCATTGAAGAAGGTGTGCTGTCCTAATTTAGAAGCACTCTTCATCAACTGTAAGCCTTTCCACTCGCCGCGGGAGTTTTCCTCATTTAATCAAATCCCATTTTTCCTCATTAGGAGTGTTTATATCCCGCCACAAGCATGCGTGAACACAGTGTTGAAAAAGCTGGCTGATCACATCACAGACATGGAGCAACAACACCCAGACTCTCTTATCATTATTCTGGGAGATTTTAAAAAAGCTAACCTCACCTGTGAACTGCCAAAATACAAACAACACATCACATACCCCACCAGAGCAAGAAATATATTGGACTACTGCTACACCACTGAAAGGAAGCATATCGCTCTGTCCCACGTGCAGCTTTAGGACTCTCTGATCACTGTCTGGTTCATCTTCTCCCAACCTACAAGCAGAAACTAAAATCAGCTAAGCCTGTAGTAAGGACTGTAAAGAGATGGATCAATGAAGCAGACTTGGAACTACAAGCCTGCTTTGACTGCACTGATTGGAGTGTTTTTGAGGCTGCAGCCACAGACCTGGACGAGCTCACAGATACTGTGACATCATATATCAGTTTCTGTGAGGATATGTGCATCCCTACTAGGACATTTTTATCATTCAATAACAATAAACCATGGTTTACAGGAAAACTCAGACAGCTTTGTCATGCCAAAGAGGATGCTTACAGAAGTGGGAATAAAACATTGTACAACCAGGCCAGGAACACACTCACTAAGGAAATCAGAGTGGCTAAAAGAAGCTACTCTGAAAAGCTGAAAAAACAGTTTTCAGCCAACGATCCTGCATCTATGTGGAAAGGCCTAAAAACATCACCAATTACAAGACACCTTCCCCTCACTCTGTAGAGACAACTAATGGCTGATTAACTGCATGTGTTTTACTGCAGGTTTGAAAAGCCCAGTCTCACACCCCTCCCCCAGAAACAAAAGACTAGGAAAGCCTCAGCCTCAGACATTGTTTCACCTGCCTGTCTGAAAGTCTGCACTGACCAACTGGCCCCCATCTTCACACAGATCTTCAATAGATCACTGGAGCAGTGTAAAGTTCCCTGCTTCATCAAATGGTCCACCATCATTCCGGTCCCCCAAAAAAAAAAAAAAAAAAAAAAATCACAGGACTTAATGACTACAGACCTGTCGCTCTCAAGTCTGTGGTCATTAAGTCATTTGAGAGACTGGTTTTGGCCTACCTAAAAGACATCACTGGACCCCTGCTGGACCCCCTTCAGTTTGCTTACCAAACAAACAGGTCTGTGGATGATGCTCTCAATATGAGACTGCATTATATCCTGCAACACCTCAACAAACCTGGGACTTATACAAGGATCCTATTTGTGGACTTTAGTTCAGCCTTCAATACCATCATCTCCAGCTTTCTGACAGATAGAGACTGGGGAAACTTACATCTGGTACCCTAACTATTAACACTGGTGCTCCTTGGGGATGTGTTCTCTCTCCACTGCTCTTCTCCCTGTACACGAATGACTGTACTGCAAAAGACCTCACCGTCAAGCTCCTTAAATTTGCAGACGACACCACGGTCATCTGCCTCATCCGCGACGGTGATGAGTGTGCATACAGACGGGAGGCTGATCAGCTGGCTGTCTGGTGCAGTCACAACAACCTTGAGCTGAACACGCTCAAAACAGTGGAGATGATAGTGGGCTTCAGGAGAAATCCCCCTGCACTGGTTTGGTTCAGGCACTAAATCAGACAGAAGGAAATTACAACGGACAGTCAGGACTGCAGAGAGGATTATTGATGCCCCACTGCCCACCCTCCAAGAACTGTACGTCTCCAGAGTGAGGAAACATGCAGGACAGGTAGAATCACTCTGGACCCCACACACCGTGACCACTCCCTCTTTGAACTTTTGCCCTCTGGCCAGCGCTACAGAGCACCGAGCGCCAGTACATCCAGGCATAAGAACAGTTTTTACCCTCAGGCCATTTTCTTCATGAACAATTAAACTGTCTCAGGACTCCCCCATAGTGCAATAATGTAAATACATATGTCATGTACATTTGTAAATTCACATATTTAATTAAATAACTGTACATACCCCTACCTTGCACAAACATTACCACTTGCACATGTACATATGCCATTCTGTTATATGTCCTATTATTTGTATGTCTATTTATACTCTTACCTTGTTTTATATTCTGTGTCCACTGTAATGTGGACTGTATTCCACTAGTTACTATTTAAATAATTGGTAATTAGAATACAGTTACATTCAAAAAGTATTTTGATTACTGAAGAGATTACTTTGCATTTTATTGTCATTTGTTTAATTTAATATTTAGTCCTTTCAGATGGAAAACATTTATACATATAAATGATGCAATCCAAAGTGCATTTGAACAGCGGTGAAACACTTTCTTATGATGTGTTACATTCATACGAGCAGACAGAGAAGTACGTTTGAAGTAAGTTTGGAGCACAAGAAATAGAAATAAACCTTGTGTAAATTGTCAGCTTTACGCTAAGCTAAAATGCTATTTCTAGCCATTTTACATGCATGTTACCAGACACGATTCAATTTTTTCATCAAGAAAATTCACGTTGGATCATAATTTCTTTTTTTTTCTAGTAAGACCTTTGATATTAGGGTAAAAATCATATTCTTGATATGTTTTTGTATTGTTTTCCTGTAAAAATATCTAAAAATCCTTAAAACAAGATCAATTTGATTTATCTTGTTTTAGAAACAACACTGCATAAGATATTTCGGTTTTTCAGAGAATGTATTTTTAACATGTGCATTTTGTCTTACTGTACTGGCAGAGTTTTTCTAGTCAAAACAAGTGAAAAAATCTACCAGTACTACCAGGCAGGTAAATCTGAAAATGATAAAAGAAGACCATTTTATTCTTCTATGAAACAAAGAATGTTTCAGACACTTTGTTCTTAATAAATCACACAACAGCAGATTCACCTTTACTATTTTAAATAATTCAAAAAGTTATTATTTCCTTTTGAGGGATTTTGTTTCTGTTCTAAATATGTTTATTTCGCTTATCATCTGTGCGTTATTGGGAGCAGCGAGTGAATTATTATTATAATATTTATAATACTATTAATCCAAAGTATTTTGAATATGTTACTGACCTTGAGTAATCTAATGGAATACGTTACAAATTACATTTTACAGCATGTATTCTGTAATCTGTAGTGGAATACATTTCAAAATTAACCCTCCCAACCCTGCACACATATAGGCTATTTTATATATATACAGGGTTGGGAGGGTTACTTTTGAAATGTATTCCACTGATCGATGTAAGAGTTTCTTGGAGTGTTACTCCACAAAACAAACTCCAGCCAGTAGGAGGCATGAACACAAGGAACATGCAGATTCATCCACAACTGTCCCGAAGGAGTGTTATTCCACAAAACAAACTCCAGCCGCTTGGCGGAGCCAGCACAAAAAGAAACAAAAAGGCACCAAGCTTCCTTGGACGGTCAAGTGAATGTTCAGTGAGACAAGGTCACTTGGCAGCAATGTGAGAAACACACCATGGCTTCCTCAGTCCATTGATTTTATGAAAGACATCGCTTGTTTTGGGCATGTAAACATTTTGCGGCCATCCTTAGTATCTATTCTCAATTTGGCCAGGAACATCAGTGCAAAAGCGACCCTCCGTAGATGCAAGAGTTTCTTGAAAGAGCGTTACTACACAAAACAAACTCCAGCCGCTAGGCGGAACCAATACAAAAAGAAACAAAATGGCACCCAGTTTCCTCAGACAGTCATGTTTTTTCCAAGGAAGCCTTCCTTTACTCCTCGCCATGTGTAACACAAGATCTTTATCGGATGATCTCAGAAATTTGGCCAGAATTGATTGGGGCCTGTCTCCCTCAGCGGATCTGCGAGCCGGGTCTCTGTGAGCTCGCTCGATTTCCAGCTTATGGCCTGTTATGTCGAGCAGACTCGGGAAGAGCTCGTCTAGGAACTTCACCATATCTCAGCCTTCCTCGTTCTCAGGAATTCCAACAATTCGAACATTGTTTCGGCGATTACGATTCTCAAGGTCTTCCAGCTTTTCCCTCTCCGATGACTCCAGATAATCGATCTGTTTCTCGACATCCCCAATTCTTGTAATTTCACCTCCATCGCCGTAATCGATTGACGTATTACAGCAATATCCTCCAGGTCCACTACGACTTTCGTTGCATCACTGACATGCTGGACAGTTGCCGCTGGTCCCTGGTCTGCGGCCCTGTCTGGGGTATCAGCTTGAGCACGTAGTGTCTTTTAATATTTTGAATTCTTTGACATGTTGACGACTTAGAACAATTGTGTAGCAGGGTGTAATCTCATCGGTTTATGATACAAAAAGAATTAAAAACTAGCAAAGTGCTCAGAGCTCGTCGTTCACACCTCCGACCCTCGCATGGCGCCATGCGACTTCCGCTGCTTTGGTTCTTAATTGGTTTTAAACATATGTTGATGCTAGTAACTCTCCCTAAATACAGATGTATAGCTGGTATGTATGCAAAAGAACGTGAACAATTATACTGTCTCTCTTTAGCAGGTCAGGTCTACACCAAAAACTCTTCCAATTGTCTTTAAATTCTATGCTATTCTCCGGACACCACTCAGACATCCAGCCATTCAGCGACACTAATCTACTATAAACCTCGTCACCACGATGAGCAGGGAGGGGACCAGAGCATATTACAGTGTCTGACAGTTTTTACAAGTTTACACACCTCTTTAACATTCTTTAGTGATCTCCGACTGGCGAAGCCGGACATCGATAGTGCCGACATGAATAACAATTTTAGAAAATCTACATTTAGCATTAGCCAACACTTATAAATTTGATCTGATGTCAGACCCTCGAGCCCCAGAAATGCATTTAACAATGGTGGCTGGAGTCTCTATTTCCATGTTCCTTACAATAGAATCACCAATTATTAAGGCTCTTTCAACATGATTCTCAGTGGGTGCATCACTGAGTGGGGAGAATCGATTGGAAACCCTAACAGGAACAGAAGAGTGGTGTCGCTGTGCTGAGCGAGTATGCCTCCGAGACGTCACCCAAACGCCCTGCTGCAGGGGCTCTTCAGCCGGAACCAAAGTGTGTGTGTTGCTCGCTGTACTACCCGCATCTAAAACAGTATCTACCGGCTTCTCACTGACCTCCACTAGCATTCGGATGCATGTCTCTAATTCATTATCCTTCTCTTGTCAGCCTGACTCATTCCTTACATTTATCACATGTGAATCCCTCACTGCTGACGGAAGAAGATATAGTAAACATGTGGCATGCAATGCAGTAAGAAATAACATGAGTGGATGCCATGACTTACCGCAATTTTTTGTTGTTGTTGTTGATGTTATGGTTGTTCTTGAGCAGCTAGGGTTTGAGGTCGATGTGGTTCCTGATTAGCAGATGTTTGAGATTGATGCAATAATCCGTGTAAAACACAGTGGAGAAAACAAATGCACACAGTCCAGACATGAGATGTAGACAAGCGGGAAAAGAAAAAAAGAGAGAAAACGGGTGTGCACGGTAAAATACACACATTTTAAACAGTAGAAAAGCCAGAAGCATGCGGTAAAGTGGCAAAGGATAAAACAATGAACGTATAAGAATAAGACTAAGCAATGCTAAGCAGGCTAGAAAGCTACAAACACTCATGGAACGTGCTGGCAGTAACTGGAACAGGAAGTCAACAGGAGCTACTGCATGGGCAGTGTTGGGGAGTAGCTAACTACATATAGCAATGCTACTTACTTTATACTTTTCAGTAGCTTGACAGTAGCTCAGCTGCTTTTAAAACAGACTAGCTTTTCCAGTAGCTAACTACTTTTTCCAGCAAGTAGCAGTGTAGCCTGACCAAACGCTACATCATGTTGGTCAGATTATAACTAATAGCCTTCCTTGTTGCATAATAGCCAAACTTTTACCAGCAAAACGTCAGACGATCTGGCAGCATATTTCTGTCTGCTGATCAGATCAGGCAGCGTGGTCGTCGTCTTTTGTAATGGCAGATCACAAACAAAAATAGTGAATTACCGCCGTCTACTGAGAGCTTATTACAGCTCACTTGGATAAGAAGAGATTGTCTGATGGTTATGGAAAGCGAGCAACCACAGTTTGTTTACCTTTACAAGACGTACAGGGGCAGGTAAATCTGAAAATGATAAAAGAAGACCATTTTATTCTTCTATGAAACAAAGAATGTTTCAGACACTTTGTTCTTAATAAATCACACAACAGCAGATTCACCTTTACTATTTTAAATAATTCAAAAAGTTATTATTTCCTTTTGAGGGATTTTGTTTCTGTTCGAAATATGTTTATTTCGCTTATCATCTGTGCGTTATTGGGAGCAGCGAGTGAATTATTATTATAATATTTATAAATATACAGTATATATTATTATAATAATTACTATCATGCAGAACTATTTGATTTCTCCATTTCTTAGCATTTAATTAACTATTATTTTCATGTAAAATAAATAAAATGATTGGTAAAAGAAATCATTTATGTTATGCAACAATTTTTCAACTTTTTTCACTAACGAGCCAGTTTTTTAATTTTTGGTTGATGCATTTTTTTGAAAGAGCCATAGCAAAAACGAATAATTTACTATTTTCAAAAACAAGGTTTTTCAATAAAATAAAATGTTTAAATTTTCCCATAGACTACTCAAAAACAAACAAATATGCAAAAATGAATAGGTAACATGTTGCAATACGGATTTGATAACGCGTTTGTGCGGGTCTCCATAAAATTACTTCATTTTACAATTGCTCATAAAATATGTAAAAAATATTTTAATGATAATCGCATTTAAAATATCGCGATATCCGATTATACGGTCAACCCCCAAGGTCGGTGAATATTTTTGCTTTATTGATTTTGCTTTAAAAATGTAATTCATTTATTGAAACACGAAAAAATTAAACAAAAGACATTTCTAAATTCAAACTGCACTTTAAATGAAACGAAAAAGCAATTAAAATAACGAAGTGATTAAAAAATCTTATATATAACCATCTCCCCAAATCGAAACATTTACCATCTCCAACAACCCAATTTGCCATCACGCTGGTATTAGTACGCAGCAACAGGTGCAAATTAAGAACTAAAGACAATTATAAATGTAAAGATAATTATAATAATCATCATAATAAATAAGCCTAATGAATTCCCTTGTGTTCCCAAGAAATGCTGCCAAATGTGTGTTCTTATCGAATGTGTTTGTTTTGCGTTTTGGTAATACAGTTTATGCTGCCTAAAGAAAAGAAAATAGAACAAAATTGAACGTGTCTTGCATTACTTTATGATTTAATCACTTTTGTCTTTTTCTTTAATGCAAAGATACCTTTATATATTACTGAACCTGCAGAGTTGCGTTCACAATGTTCTGCTCCGTGGAAATAAAGCAAAACTCACAGCACCTCATGAGATGATCGGAGATCATTTGCAGCATTCTCATAGACGACATTATTCTTCCAAACAGTTTTGTTGAATGAAACAGAGAAAAAAGGAGTGATAACTCTTTACATGCGCTTGCTCACGAGACAGGGTCCCGTTGCACGCCTCTGAACAAACAGCGAATCAGACACGAGCACTGACGGCTTTTCTTTTGTCTGTTCTTAAAAATATAATAAAGTGTGTTTCTTCAAGCGCGTCTTTTTGACTAACAGCGTTTCTTGTCACGTGTCACTCGAGACATCTTACAGGTCACCCACCTGTTGCAGGCAGATGAGCAAAATTACTCATGCATGAAATACATTTGGAGGAGGAGCTCGGGATCTGGATTGAGCCTCCTTGCATTTTGCGGGTGCTATATCACACCCTGGGTGCACATAAAAAATAACGAACGTTCATAAAATGCTCTTAACAGCTAAGATCAATCGTTATTGGGAAACGAGGCCCAGAACTCTATGAATGTGCGTGTCATTGCACTCATGAACAGCAGAGCTCACTGCAGGCACATATCAAATCAGACACGCATCGGTGGCTTTTCTTTGGACTGTTCTTCAAAATATAATCATGTTTCATCAAATGCACGTCTTTGTGTCTAATTTCTTGTAATATATCACTCTGCAGGGCTGGATTGGTAATCTGGCATACCGGGCATTTTCCTGGTGGGCCGACGCACTTTGATTGGCCATCGGGAGAACGGGGTGGAAACGCGAAACGAGCCGAATGGGCCGCGATAAGCAGAACGGGGCACAAGACGGAGCCACGATATTCCGAAGGGGGCATCATATGCAGAAAAGGACCCATAGGTTCCCGACCCCTGATGTAGGATGACCATCCGTCCACTTTTTTTTTGGACCTGAACAAAGCAAACAAATATTTGTAGAGCAACATCTGTATGTGACCTGTAAAGCTGGCACTTGCATGTCAATGGCAAAAAAGTCAGAAAATACAATGAGCACGAACACAGGTGAGGGGAGAAAGCCCTGAGTCTTTATTCACATATTATACACACTAAATATTATGTGACAAGAACAAAAAATGCCAGCCCAAGGAGAGTTTGTCATAAAAATGTGATCTTTAGGGAAGTAGGCTACACTTGGCCACAGCAGGACAAAAAATATTTTTAATGGTGTCTGTATTTTATTTTATGGCCATTATTAACTGTAAATATATTAAATATATTTAATATATTTAATTAAACACATTAAATGTATTTAATTAATACATTCATTAATAAATGTCATTAGTGTACATTTTGTTATTAATATTATTGGTTTGATAGTAACATAAAAAAAAATATTGCCTCATTAAGTAGCTTCAATGTAGCTAGCTACTTTTTGATAGTAACTTGTAGTGTAGCTAACTACTTTTTCAAAAGAGTAGCTTGACTGTAGCTTCACTACTTAAAATTATGAGTAGCTTGTAGCTTGTCAAACTACAGTTTCAAAGTAACTTCCCCAACACTGCATGGGCATGTACTGCACTTATAAAAGTGAGAATCTAACTCTTCTCTACTCTAGTGTTTTAAAACTTTTTGCACATATAATTATTTTTAGTTAGCCTAAATTTGACACAAGTTTACATTAAAATAATTTTATGAAATTAAATAAAAAGCTAAATACATGTTATAAAATGTATATTTTTTAGATTGTATGAAATAAATCAGTACAACAACCTGGAATTTAAAATAAAACTGAAGCGTGTATTGTTTGGACATTTTATTCAATGTGCAAAAGGTAGTGGACAATTACTGTACATTATAATATAAACCTCTTTCTAAACAAGAACTCATGAGTGATAACAGACAATTTCAATGTAGGTTAAATGGCGCTTTTAAGATTATATGAGGTAGTTCTTCGAAATACAATCTCATCTACTCAAACTTCCCTCAAATTTTCTCATGGGATTGAAGCATCGTGCTTTGGTATGTGCATATGGGCCCTGATTTAATCTTAGAATGGAACTATTAATAGTAGGCCTAAATGTCATTCATACTATTATAAACAGTGCAAAGAACTCTTTGTAGTGAGTTGTTTATTATGAGATATACTTTTACCTCCCGGTTTTTCAGAATCGAAAAAGAATCGAAAAAATTAGTCTTGAATCGACTCTTGGAATTATTTTTACTTTCAGCCCCAGAAAAAAATAGCAAAGTGTCTTTGAACTCAGAAATGTAAAATATGCTCATCATAGAAGAGGTGTATTCAAGTAAATGTTTTGTGTGAATTACATTTTTTTAAATGTATTTTTGGATAATTTAATAGATCTGGAGCCTCGCGTCATTGACACATGTATAACACACACACACGCACACGCACACACACACACACACACACACGCACACGCACACGCACACGCGCGCGCACACACACACACACACACTCACTCCAGTCCACTAGTTGGTGTGAAAGCATCATAAATTGTTTTGCAAACCGCCATGAAACACGAGAAGAAGAAAGAGGAACTCACAGTTTAAACGCTCAGTCGATTCATGTTTAATGTGTTTTTTTGGTAATTTGTGAGATTTATATTTGTTTTGATGATTTTTTTTTTTTTTTTTTATCGTAAACGAATCTTATTATCGTCTTATGTGGCGGTTTTGTGACGGACGCTTTAAAATATTCAGTTTCAGGAGAAATAAGCAGAAATATCTGAATATCATGATTAATTTCTAATATTTGAGCTCGTTAAATCAAGATGTAGATTTTAAATGAGTTCAATGAAGGTGATTATATGTCGAATAAAGCTCGTTATGGATTAATATCCGAGAATATTCTGTCAGGAAAATGAAACCAAACACAAAAAACACAATTATATATACCAAGACACAAAGCTATTTTGTTTAACAGATCTGTTCTTGTGTGTGTAATTATAATAATGTTTTAGAGTTTGATGAATGTCAGTCCATTATAATGATGATGTTTTTGTGTTCAGATGTTCATCATGAGAGAGCAGGTGGATGTGATCTGCTGTAAATCAGTAGGAACTGATCTGTCCATGCTGGATATTGATGATTTCATCACAGAAATCTCTCAGCTGAACAAAGAAGTGACGTCACTGAAGAAAGAGGTGACGTCACTGAACGCAAAGCTGAAGGAGAGAGATGACAGGTTACAGGTTAAACATTCATTTCATTCTTTACCTGTTTTGAGCCAGTTAAAGTTGAGATTGTAAGTTTCAAATGGTGTGATATGACTGTGACTCTGTGATGATGAACGGTACAGATGTGATTGTGTTGTGTTTGTCAGGAGCTGGAAAAGGTGTCCTGTCAATCTTCAGTGTGTGTGACTGATGGGACCTCCACAGAATGTCAGGATTCAGTGTGGAGCGGCAGAGATCAGTCCACACCACAGCGGCTGCTGGACAAACTCTCTGAACAGAGATCCAGAGACACACAGGACTCACAGCTCACTTTACTCTGTTCTACTGATGCTCAGGAGAGTGTGTGTGACAGTAATCAGGGTGATCAAACCTCCACAGAGTCTCTGACTTCTGTCTGTAACACTGGAGAACAGCAGATGCTGCAGACACCAGTGAAGATTGAAGTGAAGCAGGTGGAGATAAAAGAAGAAAACACAACAGTGGAACAACAGACTGATGATGAAGATGATGATGAGGTATCAACAGAGGAACAACAGAGTGATGAAGATGATGATGAACAGCAGATGCTGCAGACACCAGTGAAGATCGAAGTGAAGCTGGTGGAGATAAAAGAAGAAAACACAACAGAAGAACAACAGAGTGATGATGATGATGATGAGACATCGACAGAGAAAGAACAGAGTGATGAAGATGATGAGGATTTCATTCCTTTAGGTATTTTTCTTTAATGTTGTTTTATATTTTTTTATGACTATCGAATGTTATGTCAGAATCTGTTACAGCAAAGGCGGTTTAATAACTCAAAAGTCAATTAAAAGTTCCCTGTTATTTTTATTGGTATTTTAGAAGTGCTCCGTTAACTTTTAAAAAGGTACATATTTTATTTTTGTCAGTTCCACTGAAATGTCAGCTATAACATGGAAGAATTATGTTTTCAGCAATGGAAGAAGCAACATTAATGGAGTTTGCTGCATTTCAGTACTTTGTCACATATGTAATGTTTTAGAGCTTAATTTTATATCCTTAAAACCAGTGGTTCGCAACCTTTTTGAATCCAAGACCCCCGACTGTCCAAGACAATATTTGAAGGCCCCCTTGCCCAAAAGTAGACGTGTATGATTAAAATAATCATGGATAATTTTTGATTCTAGAAGTTTCAGAAAGAGTCTGTTTATAATTTGTAGGCATACATCTTAAAGTATTTTTTAGCATTAAAATTAAGTAGGATTATTTTAATTATTTTAATATTTCTTATTTTAAATGAATTTTAATTCATTTTGAGGCCCCCTTGAAAGTGTGCTGTGGCCCCCTTGTGGGTCCCGGCCCCCTGGTTGAGAACCACTGCTTTAAACAATATTAATTCAAATAAGTTGATATGAACAAATGGTCTCTCTTTAATTTAAAAACCCATTATATGCCCCATTCACACTGCAGGCGGCTTTGTCTCTTGGTGCCGCACGACTTTGCGATGTGTTGCTGGTGGGCGTTCCTTCTGCTGCCGCTGCTCTAATGTCATTGGTGGACTGCACAACTTGCCATAATAGCGTTTGGAATGCTGATTACAGATGATACTGCCGATAAAACTAAGATGTCATTCTAATTTGATAAGAAATCAGTTCTTTTGCCTCTAAAAATGGACATTCTGCAGGGGAGAGCATTTTATAAAACCTGCAGCAGCGCTCAATGCATCATTTCATTAAACAAGACAAAAGTTATATCAATATATGAATCAAACTCACTCAGAATGCCGACACAGTTTTCCACGCATCATTTTGTTAGCTCATATCCATGTATATGGTTACAGACAAATTATATAGAACAGTGAAATTGCTCACAGAAACATTTTACTTCATCTTGACTCCAGTATCTCACTCACTATCTGGAGATGGATGACGTGACTCTTCCGTCTTCACTCTCATTGGTAGTCGCTTGCAAATGTCGCTCGTCATTTGCATAAAGTTGAAATTTTCTCAACTTGTCGCTCTCCACAGCGATTTCTGTCTCCAGCGGTCACGACAGCTCATGTTGTTTCGTCGCGCAATATCTCTGGCAGTGTGAACGGGGCTTATTGTGTTACGGACGTGACCGGTACGGACACTTCATATCAATACAGTGGTTTTTTTCCCCATGATGGTTAAGATAGATCGTTTTTTTATTGCTTTGATCTGTGATGTTTCAGTCTTATTGCAGTAATAGCTAACATTTGGGAAGGGATCATTTTGATAAACCTAGCAATTTAAATCGTTATTTAATAAGCATCACCTTATATTATTGTGCTGTTCAGCATGTGCCGTACACACCACTAGAGGGTGCCGCTCGCTCACGTAGAACTGACTGAAGCACTCAATGCAGACTATATTTTAAAACATTGCCTTTTGAAGTGTAGCAATCTTGCAAGGACAAATGTGATTTCAGTCTTACTTCACTCCATCATGCAGCCTTGATGGATACCATACTGATGTTAAAGAGGTCAAAGTTTAAGGGTTTTTAAACTGTTTTGGAAGGCTTTCCTTCATCATGCAAGTGCAGCCTCACAAACGTCATGTCTGTAACGTCGGTGTGACAAGGTTCAAGTACTCTCTCAAGGACGAAGCAGGGGCCAGGTGAAGAGTTCTCATAACTCTTTATTTTTACAATGCTTTTCAGCACACCAAAATGCACACACACACAAGTTCAGGCTCAGCTCTCTCTTCCCCTCCGGCGATCTGGATTGCCCTTTAAATACCTCTCCACTCTCACTGCAAACTCAAAACAGCTGTTAGAGTTGATTTTCCACAGGTGTCAACCTTACCGCACTCACTCTCTCGGCCTCGCTCTCCACAGACGTTGCTCGGCCACACCCCCATCACCACATACCCCGATCGCCCGACTCACACCGGGGAGCCTGAGCCTGTCACTTACTCCCCCCCCCCCAGTTTTGGAGAGGAAATCCGCAACAGCCATCTGCGCCCCCGGCCTGTGGACCACCTCGAACTTAAACAGCTGGAGACCTAGATACCAACAGGTGATCCGCACGTTGGTATCCTTTATGCTGTGGAACCACTGGAGCGGGGTGTGGTCCGAACAGAGGGTGAAAGCATGTCCCAACAGATAGTACTGAAGGGTGAGGACCACTCACTTGATGGCCAAAACACTCTTTCTCGATTGTGCTGTACTTTGTCTCTCCCATCGAGAGCTTGTGACTAATGTACAGCATGGGGCGTTCCTCCCCCTCCAAAATCTGGGGCAGAACCACTCACAACCCCCTGTCCACCTGCAAGAAAAAAGGAGAGAGAAGTCAGGGAAGGGCAATAATGGCCCGCTGCAAAGTGCAACTTTCACTTATGTGAACACTTGCTGACATGGCTTCGTCCACTGGACTGGATCTGGAGCCCCATTTTTAGTAAGATCAATCAGCGGGCTGGTGATGGTCGGATAATTAGGCACAAACCTACGATAATAGCCAGCCAGCACATGGAAATGTCTCACCTCCTTTTTGGTCTTAGGTCTCAGGCAGGCTGCAAATGCTGCGGTCTTATCAATTTGGGGTCGCACCTGTCTATGACCCAAGTGGAAGCCCAGATGCCGTGTTTCCACCCGTCCTATTGCACACTTCTTAGGGTTTGCCGTGAGTCCTGCCCATCTCAACAACTTCAGGTGCCGCTGCCAATCATTACTGTAAATAATGATTTCATACTGATAGGCAGTGGCATGCGGTCTGAGTATTCTGTCCATGAGCTGCTGAAACGTAGTCGGGGCCCCAAACAAACCGAAAGGAAGGGTGATAAATTGGTGTAAGCCAAACGGTGTGGAAAATGCAGTTTTTCGTGGGACATGGGAGATAAGGGGTAAGCATCAAACTTAGACACCACATTGACTTTTCTATAATCCACACAAAACCGGACCAAGCCATCACTCTTAGGAACCAACACCACCAGGCTGGCCCAGTCACTGTGGGACTCTTGTATTACCCCCATATCCAGCATGGCTTTTAATTCTTCCCAAACCACTTTTTTGTGTTCAGGTAATCGGTAGGGGCGACTGCGTAACACTACACCTGGGGTCGTTTCGATATGAAGCTCTATGTGATTCGTACTATCAGGAAGAGGCGAGAACATGTTGAATAATTTTCCTTGCAACTTGGTAATCTCCATGACTTGTAATGGTGAGATATTGTCTTTGCAATTGACAGGGGTGACTCAATCAGTGGCTTTTAAGTTCACCTCCGGTCCGAATTCCTCCCTCTCTGGGACCACCATCGCCAAAGTCACGGGAACTGCCTTTCTCCATGGTTTTAGGAGATTGAGGTGGTAAATGTAATGTGTTCCACCTCTATCCCTTCATTTAAACTCATAATCGATTTCCCCGACTTGTCATGTGACCTCAAAGGGCCCTTGCCACTTGAAGAGTAATTGAGAGCTCTGTGTGGGGAGTAAAACAAGAACTTTATCTCCAAGTGCAAATTCCCATAGCCGAGTACCCCTATTATACAGCTGGCTTTGACGTTCTTGAGCCTGGAGCAAATTCTCCTGTGTTAATTGCCCCAGCGTGTGGAGTTTTGCTCTCAGGTCAAGAACTTATTGAATTTTGTTTTTGCTGTTTGAAGGTCCCTCCTCCCAATTTTCCTCGGGACAAAGAGCATGCCGCGCAGTCGAGTGGAGAACCCCATGGAGGCTTGCGGGACCTCTCGAACTGCAAATAATAGGGGCTTGAGCCACTTGTCCCAATTCTGAGGGTCTTCATGCATGAACTTACGAATCATATTTTTTAGTGTCGGATTAAATCGTTTGACCAAGCCGTCCATTTGGGGGTGATAAACACTGGTCCGAATCAATTTAATAAACATTGTGCCTTGATCAGTGAGGATTTCTTTCGGAATTCCCACTCGGGAGATTATTCTGAAGAGTGCCTCCGCAACACTACGTGCTGAGATGTTGTGCAGAGTCACTGCTTCCGGATATCGTGTTGCATACCGTGTTCCACCAGAACCAACACAAAGCGATGCCTACGTGCCGTCCGCTCAAATGGCCTGATGAGGTCCATGCCAATTCGTTTGAAAGGGACCTCAATCAAGGGAAGTGGGCACAATGGTGCTTTTGGGGTGGCCGGTGGATTCACCTGCTGACATTCACGGCATGCCGCACACCATCTGCAAACATTCCCGGCCAATAGAAACGGGCCATTAGACGGTTCATTGTCTTTTCCTGCCCCAAGTGATCTGCCTTTGGATTACAATGAGCCGTTTGGAACAACATTTCCCGACGGCTCTGCAGTACTAACAATTGGGTTGTATCTTCCTTTGTCTGAGCGTCCTGTGTCACTCGATACAACGATCCTTGATCACTGAAAAATACAGAGATGCGAGTGCAATGACTGGCTGGAGGCATTGACCATCAATCATTTTCACTTGATCAAAGGCATGCCTAAGAGTCTCGTCTCACGTCTGATCCAGAGGGAAATCCCCTACAGGGAATCTTCTAAGGGCTGGGGAAGCCGAAACTTCCCCCTCCCTTTTGTCATCCTGACGTGGAACTGACGTAGATTCCCAGTCTCTGCCTCCCCAGCCTGTGAATCTCAAACCACACAACGAGACACTTTGTTACAGGACCCATCCTCACAAATTTCCCTCAAAGCAGTAAATACCGGCCAATTTGTACCCAAGATTAGTGAATGAATGAGGCGGGGACTAACCACAGGCTCGACACAATGCTTTTGTCTCCGAAATTGAATGATGATGGTCACTGTAACACATCAATGGAAAGGAGGAGGTAAGAACCGTCTTGATAATATAAATAATAGTTTAATTATAAACTGAACCAAAAAGACAAACACACACAGGTGTCGGACAGCTGTCCGTAACACTCTCTCTGTTGCACTGCCGTCTCCAGTTGGCCTTTATCCCTCACGGGCTAATCAGCCTGATTAGGAGCCAGGTGTGTAGAATCACGACCCGGCCCCGCCCTCCGCCTTGCCACAGTCACTAACAGGTAATCGTGAATATTCCCATGCACACACCTTACCTTTACCTTCCAGCTTGTATCCAAAGCCTCAGATTGAATCAAGCTTTGGTGAATGGAAGTTTGATTACAACCTGAATCCACCAAGGCTTGATATGTACCCCCCCCCCCCAATAATCACAGGTATCCGGTACGTTCCTGCTCGATCGGGGGTGGCCAGTGTCATGTCTGGGACCTGGACCAGTGTCCACCTCCATCGTGGGCCATTGGTCCTGGAAATACCCAGGACCCCCGCAGCTCCAGCAGAATGGCTCAGACTTAATGCCCACACCCGTGGCAGTGGATTCACCAGCCTGTGGGGGAGAATGGAGAGGGTTAGGGACAGTCAACAGAATGAATATCTAGAAATTATGAAGTTTATCTAGAAAGTACTCATCACAAGTATATCAAACCATTTGCACAGTGCATTCAGAAAGTATTCAGACCCCTTCATTTTGTTCACATTTTATGTTGCAGCCTTATGCAAAAATTATTTTTCAAAAATATTTTTTCACATTCATTTATAATACATACCCCATAATGGCAAAACAAAAACCAGATTTTTTTTTATAAATTAGCAAATTTATTAAAAATAAAAAACTGACATAAGTACAAAATGATTACATTGACATAAGTATTCAGACTCTTAACTCAGTACTTAGTTGAAGCACCTTTGGCAGCGATTACAGTCTCAAGTCTTTTTGGGTATGATGCGACAAGCTTTGCACACCTGGATTTGGGGATTTTCTGCCATTCTTCTCTGCAGATCCTCTCAAGCTCTGTCAGGCTGGATGGGGACTGTTGGTGGACAGCCATTTTCAGGTCTCTCCAGAGATGTTCGATTGGGTTCAAGTCCGGGCTCTGGCTGGGTCACTAAAGGACATTCACAGAGTTGTCCCTAAGCCACTCTTGTGTTGTTTTTGCTGTGTGCTTAGGGTCATTGTCCTGTTGGAAGGTGAACCTTTGGCCCAGTCTGAGGTCCTGAGCGCTCTGGACCAGATTTTCTTTAAAGATATCTCTGTATTTTGCTGTATTTAGCAAAATACAGCAAAACCCTGACCAGTCCCCCAGTTCCTGCCACTGAAAAATACCCCCACAGCATGATGCTACCACCACCATGCTTCTCCATCGGGATGGTATTGCACAGGTGATGAGCGGTGCCTGGTTTCTTCCAGACATGATGCTGGGAATTGAGGCCAAACAGTTCAGTCTTCATTTCATCAGACCAGGGAATCTTTAGGTGCTTTTTTGCAAGTTCCAAGCAGAATTTCATGTGTCTTGCACTGAGGAGAGGCTCCCGTCTGGCCATTCTGCCATAAAGCCTAGATTGGTGGAGTGTTCCAGTGATGGTTGTCCTTCTGCAAGTTTCTCCCATCTCCACACATGATCTCAGGAGCTCAACCAGAGTGACCATTGTGTTTTTGGTATCCTCTCTTACCAAGGCCCTTCTCCCCCGATTGCTCAGTTTGGCTGTGTGGCCAGCTTTAGGAAGAGTCCTGGTTGTTCCAAACTTCCATTTAAGAATTATGGAGGCCACTGTGCTCTTGGGAACCTTCAGTGCAGCCGAAATGTTTTGTAGCCTTCCCCAGATCTGTGCCTCGACACAATCCTGTCTCTGAGCTCTGCATGCAGTTCCTTTTGACCTCATGGCTTGGTTTTTGCTCTTGTTATGCATTTTCAGCTGTGAGACCTTATATAGACAGGTGTGTGTCTTTCCAAATCATGTCCAATCAATTGAATTTGCCAAAGGTGGACTCCAATCAAAGTGTAGAAACATCTCAAAGATGATCCTGGGAAATGGGATGCACCTGAGCTAAATTTCAAACATTATAGGAATAGTTCACCCTAAAAATTAAAATTGTCATTATGTACTCACCCTCATTTTATTCCCAACATGTATGACTTACTTTCTGTGACTGTGGCTCACATTTAATCTAAATGACTATAATCAGGTATGAGAGAATTGATGCACAGCAAAAATCACAAATATATAATGGATGCTTGTATTCTGCCATTAAATTAGCATTCAATTTGGTTTATTTTACATTTGTCCTTTTTGAAATGATTTCTGTTTATTTATTGTATAGAGCTGATGGAAGAGCAAGAGGAACATCAAGAACTGAATGAAGTGGAGGAGAAACATCAGTATCAGAAACATCATGATTTTATAACTGGAGAAAAGACAGAAAATAATTTCCCACCAAAAAAGCCTCGAAGAAGAGCAGCCAAAAATACTTTCACCTGCTCTCAGTGTGGAAAGAGTTTCAAATGTAAAAGCAGTCTAAATAAACACATGAGAGTTCATACTGGAGAGAAGCCCTACATGTGCCATCAGTGTGGAAAAAGTTTTGCATATGCAAATGATTTCAAGATTCATCTCCACCGTCACTCTGGAGAAAGACCATTTGAATGTGATATGTGTGGTAAAACATTTGCTGTGAATTCAGGCCTAAAACAACATCTGAAAACTCACACAAAAGAGAAGCCTTACAAGTGTTCTTCTTGTGGAAAGAGTTTTGCACGCCTGTTCTATTTTAAAGAGCACCAGAACATTCATACCGGTGTGGTGGCTCATAAGTGCTTTGAATGTGGAAAGATCTTTATTACAGCTGACAACTTGAAAACACACCAAAGAATTCATACTGGAGAGAAACCTTACAAGTGCTCACACTGTGGAAAGAGTTTCATTCAGTCAGAAAGCCTGAAAACACATGAGAGAACTCATACTGGAGAGAAACCATACAAGTGCTCACAATGTGGAAAGAGTTTCATTCAGTCACAAAACCTGAAAACACACGAGAGAATTCATACTGGAGAGAAACCTTACAAGTGCTCACACTGTGAAAAGAGTTTCACTCTGTCAAACAGCTTGAGATCACACGAGAGAATTCATACTGGAGAGAAACCTTACAAGTGCTCACACTGTGGAAAGAGTTTCACTCAGTCAGACCACCTAAAAACACACGAGAGAATTCATACTGGAGAGAAACCATATAAGTGCTTACACTGTGGAAAGAGTTTCACTCGGTCAGGCCGCCTAAAAACACACGAGAGAATTCATACTGGAGAGAAACCTTACAAGTGCTCACACTGTGGAAAGAGTTACACTCAGTCAGATAACCTAAAAAGACACGAGAGAATTCATACTGGATAGTCTTGTCTAATGGGCTATTTGCACAAGACGATGCCTGTGAGCTTTGACCACACAACTGTGTGCATGTTTACATCTGGTTGTATGAGCGCTCACTGAAACTGAGTGAGAACACACGGTGTGATCGCGGTGTTGCTTTGGGAATCAACTTCCAAAGTAGACTTGGTTGAGACCAGCATGAGCATGTTTACAAGTAAAGAAAGAAATGAGAGTGGTTTATCAGTGACGGTAGATAACATTCACTTTACATTGTTGTGTGCCTCAACCAGCAGCGATGAGCTGACCAGCGGTATGAAGTAAACAGTGTTAAAATTGTGGGTTACATTTTACAATAAGGTTCTGTACGTCAACATGCAATAGCTAACATGAAATAACTATCAATAATTTTACAGCATTTATCAACCTTGATTAATGTTCATTTCTATCTATACATTTACATGGGGCATATGAACTAATGGTATTTAAAAATGAACAATAGTATATTTAAATAAAACATCAACCTAGATTAATGCTCTAATAGTTATAATTGTATGTTTATTATTCCAAATGCATTAACCCACGTTTACGAATTGAACCTTATTGTAAAGTGTTACAAAAAGTTGCATGTGAAATCAGACATAAGACAAACAGAAATTGTAACTTTATAAATGTGTTGGTTGTTGTCCAACAGAGGATTAATATGACCTTATTTACCCTGCAGTTGTATATTCATCTTCAAATTGTATTTCTTACTGAATCTGTATCCAAGTCTAGCATTATTTATTCATGTTCACAGAAACTTAGATGAGCTACTGAAGTTTATTATCATTCTTACCTTCATAGTTATCGATGTAACTGCATACATACTGTAACGTGTTGACATGTTGTTTATGGTCTTATTCTAACCGATAAGAGAAATTTGTGTTATGTATTTTACTGGGTTGTAATGTCTTGCATTGATAGCTGTTCCTGAATGTTTAGTGTATGTATGTGTGCAATGGGAGACTGTGCAGAAGGGGTTCACCTCTGTTTTTAAGTGTGCTTCTCTAAACAATTACAGAGTGTACGGTGTGGCTGTGGCCGACAACAGCCTTAAACACACTGTTTATGAGATCGACCTCGTGTCTTCATTGCGAAGCTTCAATACATTTTAATTCTCTTTTCTGTAAACACCTCATGTAAAATGCCATTTTTAGCGGTCTCCATACCGGCACCAGGCGAAACCGGAAGTGGTTATACCCACACTCTGTAAACCAGGAATCAAACATGGCGTCTTATGCAATTTGCCAGCTATTGTGATGACTCTTCACCACCACAAGATGGCAGCATCTTCAAACATTAGATTAGATGCACTTATTGTTGGTAAGATGTACAACTCGCAACTTGAGAACATGTAATGTTGTACTGTATTGTTCTTGTGTTTCAGATGATCAGATTCAGAACCTTACTAAATGTGAACCTTTCAGAGGCCATGTGTTGAAGTGATTTTTTGCATGAGATCTTGAAGTCTTCTCAATGGCCTGCACTGTATAAAGTTCTTAGATCACATCTTATTTTCACAACTCGTGTTTTCTGGAATACAGTGTTCTGTTTTCACTTTTGGATGAACAATCCCTTTCAAGACTCTGATGCACATTAAGGACTTGCTGGTGGAGTCATTAAGATGTGAATGACACTTATGTTGTTTTTCTTGAACAATGTGAACCGGACTTTCTGCTAATAGTCACAGGTCTGGTTACACAAGACTGGGGCTGATTTGAACCTCACTGTTCCTGTCAATTAAGGTTTTGTGTTTAAGGTTTTGTTTCTTCATGTTGTTCATCTTCGTTTATTACAGATATCGCTGTCTCACCCACAGTGCCCTGTGAGAGCGTTCTGAGCCCACTTTAACAGATTTATCAGACCTATGATCATTGTGAAAGAGATTTTCTTGAATGAGTGACAGATTAAAAGCCATCTGCCTGTCTCTGCTCTCATCCAGAAGCTTCTATTGAAGGTGTGAGATTCCCTATAGCAGCGTGAGGCCAAACCCCGGGACTCTTACGGATTCTCAATGCTCTGGAGGAGATGTATGGAAGACCAGATTGAGACTGACTCGCTTTCATTGCAGTTAATTTAGTCAGTGAGCAATTAAGAAATGATTACTCGGCACACTGGAATACTTTGTGATTGGTCAATCGGGGCAGTCTGCAGACAAAAATGTTTGCATAACAAGCGTTAAATTGAATAATTGTTGTCACGAGCAAGCTTAGCTGTGCTAGATTTATGTCTCTTGTGTCACTCCGTACTCTTTTTGTTCTCACATGTTCAGAATCAGAATGAGCTTTATTGCCAAGTGTCTTCACATACACAAGGAATTTTTTGGTGATAGGAGGAACAAGTGCATGGATAAAATAATTTCAAATCAATATTTCATGTCCATTTATTTATTGATCACTGTCAGGTTTATTTTTTGTGCACAAAATAATTGAAGCAATTCCACCCAGGCTCCGAAATTAACATTTGGCAAGTGCCAAATGTGGGTAATTTTTATATGTGGCTAGATAATTTCGCAGCTTTCCTTATCCATCAATGTGTCAACTTATAATGTAATACATTCCAGTTGTATCCTCTAGAGTGCTCTGTAGGCCCACAATCAATAGCGCAGGTGTTTCTAGAGAACAAACGGATCTGCTGTTTCAGAACTGTCTCTTTTTTTTATTATTATTAACTATTTTTATTGATTCAAATCAACAAATTAAATAAACATAACAGAAAATGCAGAGTCAAGTTATATAAAAATAAAACCCTTCACCCCGAAAATTCCCAGGGCAAGACAGAACACTAAGGGGGAATGAGGGCAACCCTGCCGGGTGCCCCTATCCAGAGTAAAATAATCTGAAATTAATCCATTGGTTTGAACCACCGCTACTGGGTGTCAGTAAAGTAACTTAATCCACCCAATAAAAGTATTGCTGAACCCGTACATTTACAAAATCTTAAAAAGATAATCCCATTCTACCATATCAAACGCCTTTTCTTCATCAAGTGAAATGGCAGCGACCGGAGTCGGATCGTTCACCACTGCCCACATGACATTAATGAAATGCCTAATGTTATCAGAAGAGCTGCAGCCCTGAATAAACCCCACCTGCTCTATATGTATAAGAGATGTCATAACTTAATCGGTGAGCCAAAATATTTGACAATATTTTAACGTCTAGCTAGATCAGGGAAATTGGACGGTAACTCTTACGCTAGCTAGATCAGGGAAATTGGACGATAACTCTTACGCTCCCTTGGATATTTGTCCTTTTTAAGAATCAGACTGTTTTCCATATAAACTTCTTGCAAAAGTGGAACCAGTTCTGTAGCTTAAGATTTAAAAAAACTCAGCAGCAAAGCCGTCTGGCCCCGGAGCCTTGACTGTAGGCAAGGCCTTAATTATCTCACCAAGCTCCTCCAATGTTATATTAGAATTGAGAATTTTTTTGCTCAGTTGTCAGTTTTGGAAGTTCGAATGGTTCCACAAAATGTCTAATATCCTCATCAGTAGACGAAGACGTGGAACTATAGAGACCAAGATAGAATTCTTTAAAAGCATTATTAATATCAATGGCCGAGGTAAATATTTCATTCCGAGGGAATGGTAGAAAAAGACTCTCTCTGTTTTATATATCTAGCCAGAAGTTTTCCTGCCTTGTCCCCCTACTCAAAGTATGACTGTCTTGCCCTGAATAGCCAAAACTTTCTGGCTTCCAAACTTCCGCGACAAAATAGTGTTATATCTGTATTTCAATCGGGTCAATTCTCTGAGGCCATTAGACTACATTCGGTACTTCAGCTCTGCCTCTAAACTTTCAATATTCCCTTCCAATTCCATGAGTTCTATTGCTTTGGGTATTTTGGTTAATGCATCATACAGTATGATCTGGCCCCTAAGAACCGCCTTAAGTGCCTCCCAAGCCACGCCCACAGAGGATACTGAAGGCCAGTTGGTCTCCATATAGACATTGATTTCAGCCTTTAACATTTGTTGGAATTAATTTAGCAAAAGTGATACATTAAAATGCCAACTATATGATTTCCTTTTCTCCATATGTGGCACCTCTAAACACACCAGGGTGTGGTCTGAGACTAAAATGTTTCCAATTGAGCAATCAGCAACTGATGAAATGAGGGATTTAGATATAAAAAAAAATCTATTCTAGATTAAATCTTATGGACTGATGAAAAAAATGTATAGTCCCTCCCAGATGGGTTCAAAAGTCTCCAAATATCTGTAAGACCAAGATTTTTACACATCCTGTGAAGCATCAATATTGCTCTAGGGGGCTTGCACACTTTTGCTTCACTATGGTGAAGGACTGAGTCCATCAAAAGATTAAAGTCTCCTCGCAATATTATATCATGAGGGGTGCCAGCGGCTTGCAGCATCCCTTCAAGAGCTATAAAAAGCCCTGATCATCAACGTTAGGTGCATAAATATTAGCCAAAATAAGACTTTGCCCTTGAATTTCAGCTAAAACAATAATGACTCTTCCTAATTTATCTTTAATCTGTTTGAGACATTTGATTTATAGATGTTTACTTATCAGTGTAATGATTCCCCTGCTCTTACTTGAGCCAGTACTAAAGAAAAAATGCCCACCCCATATCCTCCCAAATTGTTCAGCTTCCTGCGGGGAAAGATGTGTTTCTTGAAGAAACACTATATCATATTTCTTAAGCTGGAGAAATAAGCATCCTTCATTTTATGGGGTCCCCCAACCATTCACATTCCACATGGAGATATTAACATTTGATCTTTTGACATATAAGAAAAAATATATTGTGTGTCAAAAACAGGATTGTAAAGACCACATTCCAACATTAGTGCAACCATCAAAACCCAAACATCCCCCAGAACCAAACAAACAGAAAAAAGAAAAACATGCGCATTAACCCCATGCACGACAGCGCCAACCGGCATCTGACCCTCTAAACTCAAACAGTCCATGCACGCCTACGAGAACCCCTGCGACAGCCTTGCCATCAGACTGCTCATGTCTGTTGTTTCTATACAAATTTTGTTAAACAGAATTACACAGCAAAAGATAACTTATATAACAAACTCCAGCCAATAGGCAGAAGAAACACAAAGAGTGTGAAGCTTCATCCATAAAACTGAAGGAAACTGCAAGATACTTTTTAGCCAATGTAGGTATTAATGTTTATCTAAAGTCTATCTAGAAATGAATATCTAGAAATTTTATGTAGAAAATAGTCATCGCAAGTATATCAAACCATTTGTACAGTGCATTCAGAAAGTATTCATTATTTCACATTTTGTTATGTTGCAGCCTTATGCTAAAATTCTTTAAATTATATATTTCACATCAATTTACACTCCATACCCCATAATGACAAAACCAGATTTTTTATAAATTTGCAAATTTATTAAAAAGAAAAAAATGAAATATTACATTGACAGAAGTATTCAGACCCTTAACTCAGTACTTAGTTGAAGCACCTTTGGCAGCGATTACAGCCACAAGTCTGTTTTGGTATGATGCAACAAGCTTTGCACACCTGGCTTTGGGGATTTTTTACCATTCTTCTCAGCAGATCCTCTCAAGCTCTGTCAGGTTGGATGTGGACTGTCGGTGGACAGCCATTTTCAGGTCTCTCCAAAGATGTTCGATTGTGTTCAAGTCCGGGCTCTGGCTGGGCCACTCAAGGACATTCACAGAGTTGTTCCTAACCCACTCTTTTATTGTCTTGGGTGCTTAGGGTCATTGTCCTGTTGAAAGGTGAACTTTCTGCCCAGTCTGAGGTCCTGAGAGCTCTGGATCCTTTCTTTAAGGATATCTCTGTATTTTGCTGTGTTCAGCTTTTCTTCAACCCTGACTAGTCCCCCAGTCCCTGCCGCTGAAAAACACCCCCACAGCATGATGCTACCACCACCGTGCTTCACCACTGGGATAGTATTGCGCAGGTGATGAGCGATGCCTGGTTTCCTCCAAACATGACGCTTGGAACTGAGGCCAAACAGTTCAATCTTCATTTCATCAGACCAGAGAATCTTGTTTCTCACAGACTGAGAGTCCTTTAGGTGCTTTTTTATGTGTTTTGCACTGAGGAGAGGCTTCCGTCTAGCCACTCTGCCATAAAGTCCAGATTGGTCACCTCTCTTACCCAGGCCCTTCTCCCCCAATTGCTTAGTTTGGACAGGCGGCCAGCTCTAAGAAGAGTCCTGGTTGTTCCAAACTTCTTCCATTTAATAATTATGAAGGCTACTGTGCTCTTGGGAACCTTCAATGCAGCCTCAACACAATCCTGTCTCTGAGCTCTGCAGGCAGTTCCTTTGACCTCATGGCTTGGTTTTTGCTCTGATATGCATTTTCAGCTGTGAGACCTTATATAGACAGGTGTGTGCCTTTCCAAATCACGTCCAATCAATTGAATTTGCCACAGGTGCATTCCAGTCAAAGTGTAGAAACATCTCAAAGATGATTCAGTGAAATGGGATGCACCTGAGCTAAATTTCAAGTGTCATAACAAAGGGTCTGAATGCTTATGTCATGGTGATATTTCAGTTTTTTTCTTTTTAATAAATCTACAAAGTTATCAAAAATCTGGTTTTTGCTTTGTCATTATGGGGTATGGAGTGTAGATTGATGTGAAAAAAATATCAAGCATTTTAGCATTAGGCTGCATCAAAATGTGAAAAAATGAAAGATACTTTTTGAATGCATTGTGTATGTATGTGTGAGTGAGTGTGTGTGTGTACACACACACACACACACAGTTGAAGTCAACTCAGTGCCTCTTTGCTTGACATCATGAGAAAATCAAAAGAAATCAGCCAAGACCTCCACTAAACTGTGGACCTCCACAAGTCTGGTTCATCTTTGGGAGCAATTTCCAAATGCCTCAGGTACCACATTCATCTGTGCAAACAATAGTATGCCACACAGCAATAGTACGCTCAGGAAGGACACGCATTCTGTCTCCTAAAAATGAACGTAGTTTGGTGTGAAAAGTGCAAATCAATCCCAGAACAACAGCAAAGGACCTTGTGAAGATGCTGGAGGAAACAGGTAGACAAGTATCTATATCTACATTAAAAAGAGTCCTATATCGACATAACCTGAAAGGCTGCTCAGCAAGGAAGCCACTGCTCCAAAACCGGCATAAAAAAAGCCAGACTACAGTTTGCAAGTGCACATGGGGACAAAGATCTTACTTTCTGAGAAATGTCCTCAGGTCTAATGAATCAAAAATTGAACTGTTTGGCCATAATGACCATTGTTATGTTTGGAGGAAAAAGGGTGAGGCTTGCAAGCCGAAGAACAACATCCCAACTGTGAAGCATGGGGGTGGCAGCATCATGTTGAGGGGGTGCTGTGCTGCAGGAGGGACTGGTGCACTTCACAAAATAGATGGCATCACGAGGAAGGAAAATTATGTGGATATATTGAAGCAACATCTCAAGACATCAGCCAGGAAGTTAAAGCTTGGTCGCAAATGGGTCTTCCAAATGGACAATGACCCCAAGCGTACCTCCAAAGTTGTGGCAAAATGGCTTAAGGACAACAAAGTCAAGGTATTGGAGTGGCTATTTTTCTATTTTTTTCTGGGGCTGAAAGTAAAAATAATAATGTGATGTAACTGTCCAGAGACAGAAAAACAAAAAACTTAAAGGGATGTCCAGGTTCACTACAAGTTAATCTCAATCGACAGCATTCAATTGTGGCATAATGTTGTTGATTACCACAAAAATTTATTTTGACTCGTCCCTCCTTTTCTTTAAAAAAAGCAAAAATCGAGGCACTTACAACAGATTTGTATATATATATATACAAATCTCTCTCTCTCTCTCTCTCTCTCTATATATATATATATATATATATATGTACACACTATATTGCCAAAAGTATTCGCTCATCTGCCTTTAGACGCATATGAACTTAAGTGACATCCCATTCTTAATCCATAGGGTTTAATATGACGTCGGCCCACCCTTTGCAGCTATAACAGCTTCAACTCTTCTGGGACGGCTTTCCACAAGGTTTAGGAGTGTGTTTATGGGAATTTTTGACCATTCTTCCAGAAGCGCATTTGTGAGGTCAGACACTGATGTTGGACGAGAAGGCCTGGCTCGCAGTCTTCGCTCTAATTCATCCCAAAGGTGCTCTATCGGGTTGAGGTCAGGACTCTGTGCAGGCCAGTCAAGTTCTTCCACACCAAACTCACTCATCCATGTCTTTATGGACCTTGGTTTGTGCACTGGTGCGCAGTCATGTTGGAACAGGAAGGGGCCATCCCCAAACTGTTCCCACAAAGTTGGGAGCATGGAATTGTCCAAAATCTCTTGGTATGCTGAAGCATCCAGAGTTCCTTTCACTGGAACTAAGGGGCCAAGCCCAGCTCCTGAAAAACAACCCCACACCATAATCCCCCCTCCACCAAACTTCACAGTTGGCACAGTGCAGTCAGACAAGTACCATTCTCCTGGCAACCGCCAAACCCAGACTCGTCCATCAGATTGCCAGATGGAGAAGCGTGATTCATCACTCCAGAGAACGCGTCTCCACTGCTCTAGAGTCCAGTGGCGGCGTGCTTTACACCACTGCATCCGACGCTTTGCATTGCACTTGGTGATGTATGGCTTGGATGCAGCTGCTCGGCCATGGAAACCCATTCCATGAAGCTCTCTACGCACTGTTCTTGAGCTAATCTGAAGGCCACATGAACTTTGGAGGTCTGTAGCGATTGACTCTACAGAAAGTTGGCGACCTCTGCGCACTATGCACCTCAGCATCCGCTGACCCCGCTCTGTCATTTTACGTGGCCTACCACTTAGTGGCTGAGTTGCTGTCATTCCCAGTCGCTTCCACTTTGTTATAATACCACTGACAGTTGACTGTGGAATATTTAGTAGCGAGGAAATTTCATGACTGGACTTGTTGCACAGGTGGCATCCTATCATAGTACCACGCTGGAATTCACTGAGCTCCTGAGAGCGGCCCATTCTTTCACAAATGTTTGTAGAAGCAGTTTGTAGTTCAGTCAGTGATTGGAACACCTGAATTCAATTATTTGGATAGGTGAGTGAATACTTTTGGCAATACAGTGTATATGCCTACCTGCCAGAGATTATTTAGCAGAGATGGGCCCCTTCAATTAAAGTGAATGTGAGAAATTGGAACGCTCAACCAAGGAGCTCCAAGTGCCCAATGGTCAATGGATGTAGAAAGGAAGTCCCGCCTTACAGGTAAAAGAGCCAATCACCTTTTAGATACATACATCACCTGTCAATCAACTCTAGAACGCGCATGCGCATTAGCTATAAAAGCCTGGAAAATTTTGTTTTTTAACATGAAATGAGGTTAAGAATCACAATTTATGATACCAGTATTGTCAGATTTTATTGCTGATTTGAAATATGTTCTTTGATTGTGATCTTGACCAACTGTTTTTGAGATTTTGGTCTTTCTCAGTTCAAGTAGATAGGAGCTGCACTGGCATGACTGGAAATAGCCTCCTGAGAGCGTTCCAAACATGGCCGACAGTGGACTGACTTGCTAGAAAGTAGGGCTGGGAATCGATGAAAAATAGATTCCGAGGCATTGGGAATCGAGAATGGACTCGAAATGTTCGAATTGACTCCAGAGCTGGAGTCGATTCCTTTCATGGAATCCGGTTCTCAACATTGTAACAGTCTTTTAAAACCTACATCTACATTTGACTCAATTTTACATTACAATTATTTTATGAAATTAAATAAAAAACTAAATACATGTTATAAAATGTATATTTTTTTAGATTGTATGAAATAAATCAGTACAACAACCTGGATTTTTAAATGAAACTGATGTGTGTATTGTTTGGACATTTTATTCAATGTGCAAAAGGTAGTGGACAATTACTGTACATTATAATATAAACCTCTTTCTAAACAAGAACTCATGAGTGATAACAGACAATTTCAATGTAGGTTAAATTATGCTTTTAAGATTATATGAGGTAGTTCTTCGAAATACAATCTCATCTACTCAAACTTCCCTCAACTTTTCTCATGGGATTGAAGCATCGTGCTTTGGTATGTGCATATGGGCCCTGATTTAATCTTAGAATGGAACTATTAATAGTAGGCCTAAATGTCATTCATACTATTATAAACAGTGCAAAGAACGCTGTAATGGGGTTTGGGAAAGGAGAAGGTGGGAACCGGATCAACATTCAACAAGACTTTAATTATAACTTAACATCAAACTGAACTGGTACATAATAACAAACTTCGACAACACACACACACACACACACACACACACACACACACAGCTCCGTGTGTGTCTGTCTCTCTCTCACCGGCATCCCCAACTCCTCCTCTTATCTCTCTCCCGCTGATTGAGCCACTCAGCATCAGGCATGCACCCTCACGGCCCAACTAAGCCCTCCTCCTCGTCACAAGCTCCGGACTGACTGACTGAGCGAGTTCCCCTGCCTCCCGGAAGATGTCAGTGGCTGCTTCATGCCCCCTGGTGGACAGTAGTGGCTCCTCCGCCCTCTAGTGACCTGCAGCGGCTTCTCCACTTCCTGGCAGACGACAGTGGCTCCTTCGTCTCCTGGCAGACATCAGCAGGCTCCTCCGCCCTTGGGCGAATCGCTCCAGCACCACCACATCACACCTCATCGGTGTCGCGATCCCCCATCAGCGGCGAGGGCTTTCCAATGGCGCTTCCTCCTCCAGTCCCAGGTTTCGGCACCAGTGTAATGGGTTCAGGAAAGGAAGAGGCGGGAACCGGATCAACATTCAGCAAGACTTTAATTATAACTTAACATCAAACTGAACTGCAACATAATAACAAACGTCAACAACACACACAGGGGCCTGGGTAGCTCAGTGGTAAAATACGCTGGCTACCACCCCTGGAGATCGCTAGTTCACTAGTTCGAATCCCAGGGCATGCTGAGTGACTCCAGCCAGGTCTCCTAAGCAACCAAATTTGCCCGGTTGTTAGGGAGGGTAGAGTCACATGGGGTAACCTCCTCGTGGTCGCTATAATGTGGTTTGTTCTCGGTGGGGCGCATGGTGAATTGAGCGTGGTTGCTGCGGTGGATGGCGTGAAGCCTCCACACGCGCTATGTCTCCGTGGCAACGTGCTCAACAAGCCACATGATAAGATGCATGGGTTGACCGTCTCAGATGCGGAGGCAACTGGGATTTGAATCACTATGTGACCATGAGGACTTAGAGCGCATTGGGAATTGGGCATTCCATATTGGGAGAAAAAGGGGAAAAGTCCCCCCCCCAAAAACAACAACACACTCTCACTGGCAGTTGTTTATTATGAGATATACTTTCGAATCGAAAAAGAATCGAAAAAATTAGTCTTGAATCGACTCTTGGAATTATTTTTACTTTCAGCCCCAGAAAAAAATAGCAAAATGTCTTTGAACTCAGAAATGTAAAATATGCTCATCATAGAAGAGGTGTATTCAAGTAAATGTTTTGTGTGAATTACATTTTTTTATGTATTTTTGGATAATTTAATAGATCTGGACATAATTTATAACACGCGCGCACACACACACACACACACACACACACACACACTCACTCCAGTCCACTAGTTGGTGTGAAAGCATCATAAATTGTTTTGCAAACCGCCATGAAACACGAGAAGAAGAAAGAGGAACTCACAGTTTAAACGTTCAGTCGATTCATGTTTAATGTGTTTTTTGGTAATTTGTGAGATTTATATTTGTTTTGATGATTTTTTTTATTTATCGTAAACGAATCTTATTATCGTCTTATGTGGCGGTTTTGTGACGGACGCTTTAAAATATTCAGTTTCAGGAGAAATAAGCAGAAATATCTGAATATCATGATTAATTTCTAATATTTGAGCTCGTTAAATCAAGATGTAGATTTTAAATGAGTTCAATGAAGGTGATTATATGTCGAATAAAGCTCGTTATGGATTAATATCCGAGAATATTCTGTCAGGAAAATGAAACCAAACACAAAAAACACAATTATATATACCAAGACACAAAGCTGTTTTGTTTAACAGATCTGTTCTTGTGTGTAATCATATAATAATGTTTTAGAGTTTGATGAATGTCAGTCCATTATAATGATGATGTTTTTGTGTTCAGATGTTCATCATGAGAGAGCAGGTGGATGTGATCTGCTGTAAATCAGTAGGAACTGATCTGTCCATGCTGGATATTGATGATTTCATCACAGAAATCTCTCAGCTGAAGAAAGAGGTGACGTCACTGAAGAAAGAGGTGACGTCACTGAACGCAAAGCTGAAGGAGAGAGATGACAGGTTACAGGTTAAACATTCATTTCATTCTTTACCTGTTTTGAGCAAGATAAAGTTGAGATTGTAAGTTTCAAATGATGTGATATGACTGTGACTCTGTGATGATGAACGGTACAGATGTGATTGTGTTGTGTTTGTCAGGAACTGGAAAAGGTTTCCTGTCAATCTTCAGTGTGTGTGACTGATGGGACCTCCACAGAATGTCAGGATTCAGTGTGGAGCGGCAGAGATCAGTCCACACCACAGCGGCTGCTGGACAAACTCTCTGAACAGAGATCCAGAGACACACAGGACTCACAGCTCACTTTACTCTGTTCTGCTGATGCTCAGGAGAGTGTGTGTGACAGTAATCAGGGTGATCAAACCTCCACAGAGTCTCTGACTTCTGTCTGTAACACTGGAGAACAGCAGATGCTGCAGACACCAGTGAAGATTGAAGTGAAGCAGGAGGAGATAAAAGAAGAAAACACAGCAGAGGAACAACTGAGTGATAAAGATGATGATGAGACATCAACAGAGGAACAACAGAGTGATGAAGATGATGATGAACAGCAGATGCTGCAGACACCAGTGAAGATTGAAGTGAAGCAGGAGCAGATAAAAGAAGAAAACACAACAGAGGAACAACAGAGTGATGAAGATGATGAGACATCAACAGAGAAAGAACAGAATGATGAAGATGATGATGATTTTATTCCTTCAGGTATTTTTCTTTAATGTTGTTTTATATTTTTTATGATAATCAACTGTTATGTCAAAATCTGTTACAACAAAGGCGGTTTAAGAACTCAAAAGTCATTTAAAAATTCCCTGTTATTTTTATTGGCATTTTAGAAGTGTTCCGTTGTCTTTTAAAAAGGTACATATTTTTATTTTTGGCAGTTCCACTGAAATGTCATCACTGCCTTTTGAAGTGTAGCAATCGTGCAAGGAGAAATGGGAATTTAAATGTTATTTCAATCCATCATGCAGCCTTGATGCATACCATACAGATGTTAAAGAGGTCAAAGTTTAAGGGTTTTTAAACCGTTTTGGATGGCTTTCCCTCATCATGTCAGTGCAGCCTCACAAACGTCACATCTGTAATGTCGGTGTGACAAAGTTCTAGTACTCTCTCAAGGAGGAAGAAGGGGCCAGGTGAAGAGTTATCGTAACTCTTTATTTTTACAATGCTTTTCAGCACACCAAAATGCACACACACACACAATTCAGGCTCGGCTCTCTCTCCCCCTCAAACGGTCTGGATTGCCCTTTAAATACCTTTCTACTCTCACTGCAAACTCAAAACAGCTGTTAGAGGTGATTTCCCACAGGTGTCAAACTTACCGCACTCACTCTCTCGGCCTCGCTCTCCACAGATTTCGCTCGGCCATGCCCCCATCACCACAGTCGGTTTTTCCCCATTTATGTAATAACAACAATGAAGAAAAATTTGCCCGACTCAGGCCGGGGAGCCATACGGCCTGCCACTTCCCTCCCCCACCCCCCCATTTCTGGAGAGGAAATCCACAACAGCATCTGCGCCCCAGGCCTGTAGACCACCTCAAATTTAAATGTCTGGAGAGCTAGATACCATCGTGTGATCCGTGCGTTGGTATCCTTCATGCAGTGGAGCCACTTGAGCGGGGCATGATCCAAAAAGAGGGTGAATGCACATCCCAACAGATAGTACCGGAGGGTGAGGACCGCTCACTTGATGGCCAAACATTCTTTCTCGATTGTGCTGTACTTGGTCTCTCTCATCGAGAGCTTGCAACTAATGTACAGCATGGGTCCACCATCTGGGACAGTACCGCTCCCAACCCCCTGTCCAATGTTTCCGTCTGCAAGATAAAAGGGAGAGAGAAGTCAGGAGGGTGCAATAACGGCCCGCCGCAAAGTGCAGCTTTCACTTGTGACAAGGCTTCGTCCACTGGACTGGATCTGGTGCCACCCGTCCAATTTCACACTTCTTAGGATTTGCCGTGAGTCCCGCCCATCTCAACGACTTCAGGACAGCCCTCAGATGCTGCAGGTGGTGCTGCCAATTATTATTGTAAATAATGATGTCATCCAGATAGGCAGTGGTGTGCAGTCTGAGGATTCTGTCCATGAGCCACTGAAACATAGCCGGGGCCCCGAACAAACCGAAAGGATGGAATTGGTATTCTTCTATTACCCCCATATCCAGTATGGTCTTTAATTCTTCTTGAACCACTTTTTTTGTGTTCGGGTAATCGGTAGGGGCGACTGCGTACCACTACTCCGGGGTCGTTTCGATATGGAAGAACTTAATTTCCCGGTGCAAATTCCCATAGCCGAGTACCCCTAGTATACAGCTGGCTTTGATGTTCTTGAGCTTGGAGCAAATTGTCCTGTGCTAATTGCTCCAGAGTGTGGAGTTTTGCTTTCAGATCAAGAACGTATTGAATTTCGTTTTTGCTGTTTGAAGGTCCCTCCTCCCAATTTTCCGCAGGACGTCGAGCAGGCCGTGCGGTCGACTGGAGAACCCCGTGGGAGGCTTGCAGGACCTCTCGAACTGCAAATAATAGGGGCTCGAGCCACTTGTCCCAGTTCTGAGGGTCTCTGTGCACAAACTTACAAATCATATTTTTTAGTGTCTGATTAAATTGTTCGACCAAGCCGTCCGTTTGGAGGTGATTAACGCTGGTCTGAATCGATTTAATCCCCAGTTATTCATACAGTTTGCGTAGTGTGAGTGACATAAACGTCATGCCTTGATTAGTGAGGATTTCTTTCAGAATCCCCATTCGGGAGATTATTCTGAAGAGTGCCTCTGCAACACTATGTGATGAGATGTTGCACAGAGGCACTGCTTCCGGATATCATGTTGCGTAGTCTACCAGAATTAACATAAAGCGATGCCCGCATGCCATCTGCTCTAATGGCCCAATGAGGTCCATGCCATTTAGTTCGAAGGGGACCTCGATCAAGGGAAGCGGGCGCAATGGCGCTCTTGGGTGGCCGGCGGATTCACCAGCTGACATTCACGGCATGCCGCACACCATTTGCGAACATTCCTGTGAATATCCGTCTAATAGAAATGGGCCATTAGATGGTTCAGTGTCTTTTCCTGCCCCAAGTGACCTGCCATCGGATTATAATGAGCCGTCTGGAACAACATTTCCCGACAGCTCTTCAGTGCTAACAATTTGGTTGTATCTTCCTTTGTCTAAGCGTCCTGTGTCATTCAATATAATTGAAAAATACGGATATGCAAGTGCAATATGTGTCACTTTCACTTGATCAAAGGTATGCCTAAGAGTCTCATCTCATGTCTGCTCCAGAGGGAATCCCCTGCAAGGTATCCTCTAAGGGCTTGGGAAGCCGAAACTTCCCCTTCCTTTACTTCATCATGACGCAGAGCTGAAGTAGCCTGCCCAGCCAGTGAATCGCAAATCACACACAACACTTTTTTACAGGACCCATCCACAAAAATTTCCCACAATAAAGCAGTAAATGCCGTCCAATTCATACCCAAGATTAGTGGATGGGTGAGGCGAGGACTAACCGCAGCCTCGACACTATGCTTTTGTCTCCGAAATTGAATGATGACAGTCACTAAGGGGTAATCGTGAATATCCCCATGCACACACCTTTCCTTCACCTGCCGGCTTGTATCCAAAGCCTCGGATTGAATCAAGCTTTGGTGAATGGATGTTTGATTCCAACCTGAATCCACCAAGGCTTGCTATGTACCCCCCTTTATACTCACAGGTATCCGGTACGCTCCTGCTCGATTGGGAGCGGCCTGTGGCACATCGGGGACCCGGACCATTGTCTCCACCTCCATCGTGGGGCATCAGTCCTGGAAATACCCAGGACCCCCGCAGCTCCGGCAGACCAGCCCAGACTACATGCCCACACCCGTGGCAGCAGATTAACCAGCCTGTGAGAGAGAACAGAGAGGGTATGGACAGCCAACAGGATGAATGGCCCATGGGACCGGGGAACCAGTTTTGGTAAGGGAGTTCCCCGTTTCCGGGGAACAGGATGAGGGGAAGAGAGAAAGAGGGAGGGAGAGAGAGAGAAAAGAGCTCACTGTCCCCCGGATATGCTGCTATATCTTCCTTAGCCAACTGGATTGCCGCCTCCAGCGACGCTGGACGGTGGCACTGGACCCACTCTGCCATCCCCTTCGGCAGCCGGGAGACTAACTGCTCCAGCACCACGATGTTATGACATTGGTGGCGTCGCTCTCCTCCTCAGCCAGCGAACACCACCAACAGGCATCGTGGAGCTGTTGTGTAAAAGCAAACGGGGGCGGCTTACCTCGCTCGGCGTTAGTGTGCGGAAACGCTTGCAGTGCTGTTCCGGGCTGCGGCTGACCCATTGCAGAATGGCTTTCTTCAAATCGGCATACTCCAGGAGGTTAGCAACCAGGAGTTGTGCCACTAGTTGGGCTTCCCCAAACAGCAGTGGTAGCAGATGGACCGCCCACTGCGAGTGCGGCCACTTCAGGGCTCTGGCTGTGTGCTCGAAGGCCTCCAGGAAGGTCTCCGTGTCATCCTGTGGTGCCATCTTAGCAAGCGTCACATGCAGTCCTGCTACTGCTGAGGTCGTGGCTGAAGCCCCCTCCTGGGGAAGCAAGCTCCGCAAAAACCGCCGGTCCTCTGCTTGGGCTTGGAGGAGCACCTCAAAATGCTTCTCCTGCTCCTTCCGCAGCTCCATTAGGACCTGGTGTTGTGCCTGGTGGATGCTGGCAAGAGACTTGAAGACTTCTTCCAGCGGCGAGGACATCATGGCACTGTATCCTTCCTCCTATCCCGAGTCATTGTGTGACAAGGTTCTAGTACTGTCTCAAGGAGGAAGCAGGGCCCAGGTGAACAGTTCTCGTAACTCTTTATAATGCTTTTCAGCACACCAAAACGCACACAGACACACAAGTTCAGGCTCTGCTCTCTCTCCCCCTCCGACGGTCTGGGTTGCCCTTTAAATACTACTTCACTCTCACTGCAAACACAAAACATCTGTTAGAGTTACTTAGTGCACTCACTTTCACTGCCTCGCTCTCCACAGACGTCCCTCGGCCATGCTCCCATTACCACAGTCGGTTTAACCCATTTATGTAATAACGACAATGAAGAAACATTAAACACTGCATGTTGGGCTGGGTGACACGGCAAAAAATTTAAATGTCCATTTTTGGTTTTTAACTTAAGGTTGATTCATGTCGATTTTTCAACATTTAACTGTACTCAATTGAAAAGTAACTTCAACATAATTTTTATTAGAATGCATGGCAACCTGGTTAGAGAAATCAAAGTTCTATTCATTATAGAAAACATAGGTGTGCAAGAAAAATGCACAAGAATCAAAGTGCACCACACAGGAAGTAGTCAACAGTAAATGTAAATTAAATTTAAATCTTATTCATTTAAAATAACCCAGATGATCAGAATTAATAATATAAAATAAGGAAACTGCAAGATACTTTTTAGCCAATGTAGGTATTAATATTTATCTAAAGTCTATCTAGAAATGAATATCTAGAAATTATGAAGTTTATCTAGAAAGTACTCATCACAAGTATATCAAAGCATTTGTACAGTGCATTCAGAAAGCATTCGGACCCCTTAATTTTTTTTCACATTATGTTACATTGCAGCCTTATGCTAAAATTCTTTATTAATTTTTCACATCAGTTTACACTCCATACCCCATATTGACAAAACAAAAACCAGATTTTTGATAAATTTATTAAAAAGAAAAAACTGAAATATCACATTGACAGACCCTTAACTCAGTACTTAGTTGAAGCACCTTTGGCAGCGATTACAGCCTCAAGTCTGTTTTGGTATGATGCGACAAGCTTTGCACACCTGGCTTTGGGGATTTTCTGTCATTCTTCTCAGCAGATCCTCTCAAGCTCTGTCAGGTTGGATGTGGACTGTTGGTGGACAGCCATTTTCAGGTCTCTCCAGAGATGTTCGATTGGGTTCAAGTCCAGGCTCTGTCTGGGCCACTCAAGGACATTCACAGAGTTGTACCTAAGCCACTCTTGCCTTGTCTTGGCTGTGTGCTTAGGGTCATTGTCCTGTTGGATGGTGAACCTTCGGCCCAGTCTGAGGTCTTGAGTACTCTGGACTAGGTTTTCTTTAAGGATATCTCTGTATTTTGTTGTGTTCAGCTTTCCTTCAACCCTGACCAGTCCCCCAGTCCCTGCTGCTGAAAAACACCCCCACAGCATGATACTACCACCAGCATGCTTCTCCGTTGGGATGGTATTGCGCAAATGATGAGCGATGCCTGGTTTCCTCCTGACATGATGCTTGGAATTGAGGCCAAACAGTTCAATCTTCATTTCATCAGACCAGAGAATCTTGTTTCTCACAGTCTGAGAGGATTTTAGGTGCTTTTTTGCAAAGCAGGCTTTCATGTGTCTTGCACTGAGGAGAGGCTTTCGTTTGCCCACTCTGCCATAAAGCCCAGATTGGTGGAGTGTTGCAGTGATGGTTGTCCTTCTGCAAGTTTCTCCCATCGCCACACATGATCTCAGGAGCTCAACCAGAGTGAACAAAACCTTGGTCACCTCTCTTAAAAAGGCCTTTCTCCCCTGATTGCTCAGTTTGGCCGGGCGGCCAGCTTTAGGAAGAGTCCTGGTTGTTCCAAATTTCTTCCATTTAAGAATTATGGAGGCCACTGTGCTCTTGGGAACCTTCAATGCAGCCGAAATGTTTTGTAGCCTTCCCCAGATCTGTGCCTCGACACAATCCTGTCTCTGAGCTCTGCAGGCAGTTCCTTTGATCTCATGGCTTGGTTTTTTGCTCTGATATGTATTTTGTCCAATCAACTGAATTTGCCAAAGGTGGACTCCAATCAAAGTGTAGAAACATCTCAAAGATGATCCTGGGAAATGGGATGCATCGGAGTTAAATTTCAAGTGTCATAGCAAAGGGTATGATTACCTATGTCAATGTGATATTTCAGTTTTTTCTTTTGAATAAATTTGCAAAGTTATCAAAAATCTGGTTTTTGCTTTGTCATGGTGTATGGAGTGTAGATTGATGTGAAAAAAAAAATTATTTAAAGCATTTTAGCATAAGGCTGCAACATAACAAACTGTTAAAAAAATGAAGGGGTCTTAATACTTATGAATGCACTGTATATATAATCATAAACCCTTCACTGTTTCCTCTAGGTGAGCAACACATCAGTATGAAATGATAAATGATTAACATTACAATCCAAATCACAAAATTTGTCATCCCTCCCCAAATGTTGGCTGTAGATGCAGCACACTTGAAACATGTCACAGATCAAAGTAGTTATTAGCAATCTATCGGTATCATCATGGTAATAGAAGAAGCGGTGGATGTTTGATTCTCTCATTTATAGCCTATCCAAATGATCTGTAACTGTCACGTCCGTAACGTTATATTATGGGTATTTAAAGACAAGAAAGGAGACCCATTTTGTTTATCAACATGAGCACAATGCCAGCATATTCATACATGATGGACGAGGTCAAGCTAAAATCACACTGTACAATAGTATTCATTGACACCGGCTTTTATATCAGACTACATGTTGTTAACCTGTTACGTTCATTTGGAGCACACACACACTTGCAGCTGATCAGATTGTGGGCGACATCAGTCCAAGCACTGTGAACATACTTTTGTCTTCCTTATACAGCCTTTGGTGGATTTAAAATGTATCCATTTATAGCATTTACTAATATTTTGTGCAAAACCTTGATTCCTCAATTTAAAAAATAAAAATGGTATCAAAACATAAATTCAAATTAATCGATAAAATCTAAAAACTTTCGTCATTTTTTGTCACATCTGTAACGGAAGTTCGTTTCATGATCTAAACTGGGGGGAAAAAAACAATTGTCTAGACTAAATGTTTTCTGATGTCTGGACTGTATGTGCAGGGGTTTGGGATTATACATGAAATATATATTGATATACTGGCAATGAGTACTTCAAAAGTTAAGTTAAACTTCATATTTTCAGTGTAAATGTCACATCAGTAATGCTGGAATTAACCTTTTAATGTTTCCAAAATCATAAAAAATCTCCAGGGACAATGACTCTGGATTAGGATTTCTGCCTAAAGCCTTAATTTGTTTGTTTATAAGAATAGTTCACCCAAATATGAAAACTGTCATTATGTACTCACCCTCATGTTATTCCCAACATGTATGACTTACTTTCTGTGACTGTGGCTCACATTTAATCTAAATGACTATAATCATGAAATGCAGTTATCAGACAGAATTATTTTACGTTTGTCCCTTTTGAAATGATTTCTGTTAATTTATTCATTGTATAGAGCTGATGGAAGAGCAAGAGGAACATCAAGAACTGAATGAAGTGGAGGAGAAACATCAGTATCAGAAACATCATGATTTTGTAACTGGAGAAAAGTCTTTGAGTTGCTCAAAGGCAGAAAAGTATTTCTCACCAAAAAAGCCTCAAAGAAGAGCACCCAAAAATACTTTCACCTGCTCTCAATGTGGAAAAATTTTCAAATGTAAAAGCAAGCTTAATACACACATGAGAGTACATACTAGAGAGAAGCCTTACACATGCCATCAGTGTGGAAAAAGTTTTGCATATGCACACGATCTCAAGACTCATCTCCTCCGTCACTCTGGAGAAAGACCATTTGAATGTGATATGTGTGGTAAAACATTTGCTGTGAATTCAGGCCTAAAACAACATCTGAAAACACACACAAAAGAGAAGCCTTACAAGTGTTCTTCTTGTGGAAAGAGTTTTGCACGCCTGTTCTATTTTAAAGAGCATCAGAACATTCATACCGGAGTGGGGGCTCATAAGTGCTTTGAATGTGGAAAGATCTTTATTACAGCCGACAACTTGAAAAAGCACCAAAGAATTCATACTGGAGAGAAACCTTACAAGTGCTCACACTGTGGAAAGAGTTTCACTCGGTCAGACAATCTAAAAACACACGAGAGAATTCATACTGGATAGTCTTGTCTAATTGGCTAGTTGCACAAGATGACGCCTGTGAGCTTTCACCACACGACTGTGTGCACCTTTATGTCTGGTTGTATGAACGCTCATTGAAACTGAGTAAGAACACAACGGTGTGATCGCGGTTTTGCTTTGAGAACAAACTTCAAAGGAGACTTGGTTGAGACCAGCATGAGCATGTTTACAAGTAAAGAAGGAAATGAGAGTGGTTTATCAGTGACGGTAGATAACATTCACTTTACATTGTTGTGTGCCTCAACCAGCAGCGACGAGCTGACCAGCGGTATGAAGTAAACAGTGTTAAAATTGTAGGTAACACTTTACAATAAGGTTCTGTACATCAACATGCAATAGCTAACATGAAATAACAACTGTCAATACTTTTACAGCATTTATTAACCTTGATTAATATTCATCTATCTATACATTTACATGGGGCATATGAACGAATGGTATTTAAAAATGAACAATAATATATTTAAATAAAACATCAACCTAGATTAATGCTCTAATAGTTATAATTGTAAGTTTATTATTCCAAATGCATTAACCAATGTTTACGAATTGAACCTTATTGTAAAGTGTTACAAAAAGTTGCATGTGAAATCAGACATAAGACAAACAGAAATTGTAACTTTATAAATGTGTTGGTTGTTGTCCAACAGAGGATTAATATGACCTTATGTACCCTGCAGTTGTATGTTCATCTTCAAATTGTATTTCTTACTGAATCTGTATCCAAGTCTAGCATTATTTATTCATGTTCACAGAAACTTAGATGAGCTACTGAAGTTTATTATCATTCTTACCTTCATAGTTATCGATGTAACTGCATACATACTGTAACGTGTTGACATGTTGTTTATGGTCTTATTCTAACCGATAAGAGAAATTTGTGTTATGTATTTTTTTGGGTTGTAATGTCTTGCATTGATAGCTGTTCCTGAATGTTTAGTGTATGAATGTGTGCAAGGGGAGACTGTGCAGAAGGGGTTCACTGCTGTTTTTAAGTGTACTTCTCTAAACAATTACAGAGTGTATGGCGTGGCTGTGGCCGACAACAGCCTTAAACACACTGTTTATGAGAATGCTACAATACGTTTTAAATCTCTTTTCTGTAAACACCATGTAAAATGACATTTTTTTTAGCAGTCTCCATACCGGCACCAGGTGAAACTGGAAGTAAACCAGTAATCAAACTTGGTGTCTTATGCAACTTACCATCTATTGTGATGACTCTTCACCACCACAAGATGGCAGCACCTTTAAACATTAGATTAGATTTTTCTTTCACTTATATTTGGTAAGATGTTGTACATTTACATTTATGCATTTGGCAGACACTTTTATCCAAAGCAACTTACAGTGCCCTTATTACAGGGACAATCCCCCTGGAGCAACCTGGAGTTAAGTGCCTTGCTCAAGGACACAATGGTGGTGGCTGTGGGGATTAAACCAACAACCTTTTGCTTACCAGTTCAGTGCTTTAGTCCACTACTCCACCACCACTCCATGGTGTACAACTTGCATCTTAAGAACATGTAATGTACTGTATTGTTGTTGTTGTGTTTCAGATGATCAGATTCAGAACCCTACTAAATGTGAACCTTTCAGAGGCCATGTGTTGAAGTGATTTTTTGCGTGAGATCTTGAAGTCTCCTCAATGGCCTGCACTGTATAAAGTTCCTAGATCACATCTTATTTTCACAACTCGTGTTTTCTGGAATACAGTGTTCTGTTTTCACTTTTGGATGAACAATCCCTTTCAAGACTCTGATGCACATTAAGGACTTGCTGGTGGAGTCATTAAGATGTGAATGACACTTATGTTGTTTTTTCTTGAACAATGTGAACCGGACTTTCTGCTAATAGTCACAGGTCTGGTTACACAAGACTGGGGCTGATTTGAACCTCACTGTTCCTGTCAATAAAGATTTTGTGTCTTCATGTTGTTCATCTTCGTTTACTCCAGATATTGCTGTCTCACCCACAGTGCCCTGTGAGAGTGTTCTGCTTTAACCCACTTTAACAGATTTATCAGACCTGTGATCATTGTGAAAGAGATTTCCTTGAATGAGTGACAGATGAAAAGCCATCTGCCTGTCTCTGCTCTCATCCAGAAGCTTCTATTGAAGGTGTGAGATTCCCTATAGCAGTATGAGGCCAAATCCCCGGACTCTCCCGGATTCTCAATGCTCTGGAGGAGATGTATGGAAGACCAGATTGAGACTGACTCGCTTTCATTGCAGTTAATTTAGTCAGTGAGCAATTAAGAAATAATTACACAGCACTCTGGAATACTTTGTGATTGGTCAATCGGGGCAGTCTGCAGACAAAAATGTTTGCATAACAAGAGTTAAACAGAATAATTGTCTGTCGTCACGAGCAAGCTTAGCTGTGCTAGATTTATGTCTTTTGTGTCACACCGCACTCTTGTTGTCCTCATATGATCAGAATCAGAATGAGCTTCATTGCCAAGTGTTCTCACATACACAATGAATTTTTTTAGTGAATCAAAAAGAATGATAAATCAGGAGTAGTGGTGTCTGAAGTAGCCTGACTAAATATGACTCGCTCAAAATAAACCAAGAACTGTTAAGGCCCCTGCACACTTCATACAAAATCAAAGAACAAATGGGTGTGACTTCATTTAGATCAAAATCTGGCCAAAACAAGGTGTTTTAGCTTTCGTTTCAGTGGTTCGTAACAGCTCACCAGGGCGAACATTCAGGAAAACTTCTTACCGGCTGCTAAACACCTTACTCTCATTGGCCATGTCATCGGTAGGTGTGACCTGGAGATCAGTCAACATGACCACAACTGTGTGCAGAGTTATTAGTGAGCTGATGCAGATGTACCTACATCTGTACGATTGTTCATGTAAAGACATTATTATTAATATAATTAGTCTACAAAAGGAATCAAATCTACTCTATTCAAGTGAACATTCACTCATGTGCCATCTGCAGCCGAAAGCCATTCACACATCTGCCCAAAGTAAGATATGCCTTTATCTTTTAATAATTATAATTCTTTATATCTATTTATCACACATTATACATATACAGTGAAATTCTTTTTTTTTCTCCAGGTCCCACTGCTCAGGTGTGGCTGTGACATGGCATGGAGCAGGCTGAGGCGTCGCTGTGACGTGGCATGGAGCAGGCTGAAGCGTCGCTGTGATGGGGCATGGAGCAGGCTGAGGCGTCGCCGTGACGTGGCATGGAGCAGGCTGAGGCGTCGCCGTGATGTAGAACTCTGGCTCGGCGGCGGCCATGTCGTGGGACTCTGGCTCGGCGGCGGCCATGTCGTGGGACTCTGGCTCGGCGGCGGCGGCCATGTCGTGGGACTCTGGCTCGGCGGCGGCGGCCATGTCGTGGGACTCTGGCTCGGCGGCGGCGGCCATGTCGTGGGACTCTGGCTCGGCGGCGGCGGCCATGTCGTGGGACTCTGGCTCGGCGGCGGCCATGTCGTGGGACTCTGGCTCGGCGGCGGCCATGTCGTGGGACTCTGGCTCGGCGGCGGCCATGTCGTGGGACTCTGGCTCGGCGGCGGCCATGTCGTGGGACTCTGGCTCGGCGGCGGCCATGTCGTGGGACTCAGGATCTGCCTCCCCCACAGTGAACGTGGGGCCAATGAATCGTAGGGCGAGGTCGATATATTGAGCCAGGCTGAGGGAACTGCGATCGCCAGGCATCAAAAAAAAGAAATGGACTCATTTAGTCCAAATCTAAAACAACCCTTGAGGGCAACCTCATTGAAGTCTACCTGGTTGGCTAGACTGCAGAAGTCCTCAACATAGTCCTCCAGAGGACGATTCCCCTGACGTAAGCGCAGAAGTAAAACTGCTGGGTCCATTGGTGGTGGAGTATTCTGTAACGTATGCTGGAACTGCTGACAATGATGACGAGGACGTGAAGATGAAGAACCCAAGTGCAGTTTATTTACTGAACGTGAACTCCAATAACCCTGACTACAAAACAAAACATGGACTGGACTTGACTTGACTTGACTTGAGAAACACATACCATACCATACCATACCATACCATACCATACCATACCATACCATACCATACCATACCATACCATACCATACCATACTCCACCAATAGACAATGCAAACATGAGGGCTTAAATACAAGACATGGGAGAACATAAACCAATGAACAAACAGAACTGATAACAAGATAATTAAACAATAAACCAATGAAAACATGACACATGAACATGGAGGGAAAACAGAAATCACATGACTAGGGAAACAGGAACACATGACATGAAACAGGAACTAGAATTTCAAAATAAAAGACATGAATCAACAAAATACACCTGACATTGGTCTAAATCCGAAGCGTTGGCTCTGACAGCATACTGCCCAGTAACGGCTTTTTAGCTGGGCATCTTCCAGTGGCCCAAACAGGGCATTAAGTATTTGGGTATTTTATTCCCAGCAAATTTGTGTGATTTAGTTAGAGTTAATTTTGACCCCTTAATAAAAAGGTTTTCCAGCGATGTGGACAGGTGGGCTTCATTACATTTATCTATGATTGGAAAGGTTAATATTATTAAAATGAATTGTATTCCAAAATTCAACTACCTGCTACGATCTCTCCCTATAGATGTCCCCCTCTCTTATTTCAAGCAATTTGATAGCATAGCGAAGTCCTTCATTTGGAATGGTAAACGTTCCAGATTACATTTCAGTAAGCTGCATAGGCTGATTGAAAAAGTTGGGTTAGGCCTACACAAGATTTTGTTTTATTATTATGCATTCGGTCTTAGACATTTGGCTCATTGGTCACTTCCATCTGAGTGAGCCCCTCGCTGGTTTTGTATTGAACAGGAAGTTCTTATCCCTTTTTCGCCATTGCAAAGCCTTTCTATCAAACTAACGGGAGAAGTTAAGTTACACCCCGTTATCTCGCATTTGCATGCGGTATGGACAAAAGTATCCAGAGTGTTTAATTCGGACATTCATTTAAATGTTGCTTCGAGCATATGGCTGAACCCAAAGTTATATAGTAATAAGTCCCCTTTCTGCTGGACAGAGTGGATTGTGAGGGAGGTTAATACGCTCAGTGACCTATATGAGAGTGGAGTGTTGAGATCCTTTGAAAATATGGTTCAACATTTTGGGATGCCCAGGTCTGAATTCTTTAGGTATTTACAGTTGCGCCACCTGCTCTGTACTATTTTTGGGAGTAGCATGCACCCCCCTAAAGCGGCAGATACTCTGGTGATTACTGCTTTTGGAAAAGGTCATGAGGCATCAGTGTATTACTCCCTGCTAATTCAGAGTTTGGGGTATGGAGCTTCAACTTCTCTCAAGTGATTATGGGAGAAAGATTTAAACTTGGTATTGGAGGAGGGAGTGTGGGCTAGGATTCTAAAAAACATCAAGTCTCCATCTAGAGATGCAAGGGTTCGCCTTATGCAATTTAAGAGTCTACATCGATTCTATTGGACCCCCTCTAGATTGTATAGGCTTGGTCATAAAAACACACCCACCTGCTGGCGATGCCAGTCAGAAGATGGGGACACAACCCATGTTTGTTGGTGGTGTGTTAAGATCCAAGAATTTTGGTTGAGGGTTCAGAGTTTTATGTGTGACGTATTGGGCACTCAGATTTAATTTTGCCCCAGACTCTATGTTTTAGGTGATGGAGCGGTCATTAATATAGGGGATATGTAAAAATAAAATTGGGTTCTATCCAGTGTTATGATCGGTAGACAGGTCATCCTTAGGGGATGGAAGTCAGCTGGAGCTCCCTCATTTCAGGAGTGGTGCATGGAGATGGGCAGGGTGGTGGCATTTGAGGAGTTGGCATGTAGAAGGCTGGGCAACTGAGATTTGTATAACAGGAAATGGGGCAACTGTTTAGCCTTTTTGGAAGGCTCCTGGGGAAGGGCAGTGGAGAGAGACTAGTGGTTTTGGATGTGTGTGTTGCAAACTTTTTGTGTTCTTTTTTATGTTTCTAAGTATTTTTCTGCTGTTTTATTGTCTATTTGTGTGTCTTTGTCAGTTGGCTTTTGACCTCTGGGGCGCTTGTTTGTGTCAAGTGGGGGGGGGTTAATTTTCGGGGGGGAAGTTATGATTTCATGTGGTTTGAATCTGCATTTTCTGTTGTGTCTATTTGATTTGCTGCATGGAATCAATAAAAATTGTTAATAACAAAAAAAAAAAAGAAAGAAAGAAAAAGAGTGCTGATATTTTGTAGAACTGCACGGGGACACTTCACTGTTTTTATCTCTCTGCTTGTCTGTGTTTGTGGCATTCCTGACAGGCTGTCAGACTGTGTTGCTTGGCGACATGCAAAGCTTGATACTCTGGCTTCTTTTGGAACTATATTCAGTGGCAGAGAAAAAAATATTCAAACTAACTAGCCAAATCTTGTCAAGTCAAGTCAAGTCATTTTTATTTGTATAGCGCCTTTCACAACACACATCATTTCAAAGCAGCTTTACAGAAGGTCAGGCATTAACAGAAGATAAAACTGTAATATCTATAATGTCTTAGAGTCATCATTGTGTAGTTTGATAAAATACGATTGTGAATTGTTTAAAAATAAGTAATTAAATAATAATTGTATTTATAACCCCAGTGAGCAAGCCGAAGGCGACTGTGGCAAGGAACACAAAACTCCATAAGATGTTGGTTAATGGAGAAAAATAACCTTGGGAGAAACCAGACTCACTGTGGGGGCCAGTTCCCCTCTGGCTAACATCATGAATATAATGCCAATATTACTTATGTATAGTGCAAGTCATGTTTTAAAATTATTAAACTAAGTAAGTGTTAAGGGTCAATGTTTAAAACAAATATTTTGTATAAACTGTAAGATTAATGAGTCTTTGAAGTTCATTCTGGATTAACTGCAGAAGTACACATAAATGCTATTGTCCTTGTTAGTTGACTGATGAAGTGTTTTGTTGGCAATTAAATGATAGTCTATATAGAATATATAGACTATCATTTAATTGCTTCCCCAAATACTTACCAACTACTGCATCATGATGAGCCGAAATAGCGGCTACATACACCTTCAGGGTGGAGGGGGACAGCCGCCCCTCCAGCCTCTCCTGCAGGAAGGAAAGCACTGATCCGACTGCGCATCTCTGGGGGTCTTCGTGTTGGGAAGAACACCACTTAGCGAACAGACGCCACTTCAAGCCATACAGGCGCCTCGTAGAGGGAGCCCTAGCCTCTAAAAATGCACATTCTGCAGGGGAGAGTGTTTATATAACCTGTAGCAGTGCTCAATGCATCATATCATTAAACAAGACAAATGTTATATCATTAAATGAATCAAACTCACTCAGAATGCCAACACGGTTTTCCACGCATCATTTTATTAGCCCATATCCATGTATGTGGTTACAGACAAATGATATAGGACAGTGAAATCGCTCAAAGAAAATTTTTATTTCTCCATCTCGACTCCAGTATCTCACTCACTACCTGGAGATGGATGACGTGATTCCTCCATCTTCATTCTCATTGATAGTCGCTTGTGAATGTCGCTCGTCATTTGCACACATTGAAATTTCACTCTTCACAACTATTTCTGTCTCCAACGGTCGCGACAGCTCGTGTCAGAAGTCACTGTATGGGATTGTGTCGCTTTGTTGTGCGATGTCGCTGGCAGTGTGAACAGGACTTATTGCGTTAAGGACGTGACCAGTATAAACACTTCATATCAAATCATATGATGAATAAAACAGTGTTTTTTTCCCATGATGATTCAGATAGATCACTTTTTATTGTTTTGATCTGTGATGTTTCAGTCTTATTGCATTATTAGCTAACATTTGGGAAGGGGTCGTTTTGACAAACCTAGCAAATTTGAATCGTTATTTAATAAGCATCATCTTATATTACTGTCCCATATGTGCCATATGCTACACCTGCAGTGCCTGCTATCTATCCTGTACGCCGCCAGAGGTCGCCTTCTCCAGAGTACTAACATTTCACGAACTACATTTCCCATAATCCTCCATTCAAACTGATTACTCTCCCACCTGTTCCATATTAACTCTATTTAAGTTCCCTGTTTACATGCATTCATTGCGAAGCATTATTTACCATTCCTGTTTTCCTTGTGTTTTGACTCCTGCCTGTTCTTCGTATTTCCCAGCCTGCTTGTGTGTTTTTTGGATTTATTGCCTGTTTACTGGATTACCCCTCTGCCTCGCGGATTTACTTGGTATGCCTTTCTGGACTGTCTGCCTGTGTACCGAACCCTTGCCTGCCTTTTTGTTTTCCCCTTTATTTTGCTACTTTAGTTTTCCTATTTATACTGTTATTAAAACTGCACATGGATCTTAACACGACTGCCCCGGCGTCTTTGCTACACCATACACAACCACTAGAGGATGCCGCTCGCTCACGCAAAACTGATTGAAGCACTCAATGTAGACTATATTTTAAAACACAGCCTTTTGAAGTGTAGTAATCGTACAAGGACAAATGGGGTTTCAATCTTATTTCAATCCATCATGCAGCCTTGATGGATACCATACTGATGTTAAAGAGGTCAAAGTTTAAGGGTTTTTAAACCGTTTTGGATGGCTTTCCCTCATCATGTAAGTGCAGCCTCACAAACGTTACTTCTGTAACGTCGGTGTGACAAGGTTCTAGTACTCTCTCAAGGAGGAAGATGGGGCTAGGGGAACAGTTCTCGTAACTCTTTATTTTTACAATGCTTTTTAGTACACCAAAATGCACACACACAAGTTCAGGCTCGGCTCTCTCTCCCCCTCCAGCGGTCTGGATTGCCCTTTAAATACCTCTCCGCTCTCACTGCAAACTCAAATCAGCTGTTAGAGGTGATTTCCCACAGGTATCAACCTTACAGCACTCACTCTCTCGGCCTCACTCTTCACAGACGCCACTCAGCCATGCCCCCATCACCACATACCCCCATCGCCTGACTCAGGCCGGATGGCTACCCAGACTGTCACTTACCCCCCCCCCCCCCCGATTTCTGGAGAGGAAATCCGCAGCAGCCATCTGCGCCCCCAGCCTGTGGGCCATTTCAAACTTAAATGGCTGGAGAGCTAGATACCAACGGATGATCTGCGCATTGGTATCCTTCCACTTCGAACGGAGCCACTTGATCGAGGCATGGTCAGAAAAGAGGGTGAAAGCATGTCCCAACAGATAGTACTGGAGGATGAGGACTGCCCACTTGATGGCCAAACACTCCTTCTCAATTGTGCTGTACTTAGTCTCTCTTATCGAGAGCTTGCGACTAATGTACAGCACGGGGCTATTCCTCCCCCTCCACCATCTGGGACAATACTGCTCCCAACCCCCTGTCCGATGCATCCGTCTGCAAGATAAAAGGGAGAGAGAAGTCAGGAGAGTGCAATAACGACCCTCCACAAAGTGCAGCTTTAACCTGTGTGAATGCTTGCTGACATGGCTCCGTCCTCTGGACCGGATCTGGTGCCCCCTTTTTACAGTCAGTGGGCTGGTGATGGTCGAATAATTAGGCACAAACCTACGATAATAGCCAGCCAGTACCAGGAACTGTCTCACCTCCTTTTTGGTCTTAGGTCTTGGGCAGGCTGTAATTGCTGTGGTCTTATCAATTTGGGGTTGCACCTGTCCATGACCCAAGTGGAAGCCCAGATACTGTACTTCCACCCTTCCAATTGCAGACTTCTTAGAGTTTGCCATGAGTCCCGCCCTTCTCAACAACTTCTGGACAGCACTCAGATGCCGCTGCCAATCATTACTTTAAATAATGATGTCATCCAGATAAGCAGTGGCGTGCGGTCTAAGGATTCTGTCCATGAGCCGCTGAAACGTAGCCGGGGCTCCAAACAAACCAAAAGGAAGGGTTACAAATTTGTGTAAGACAAATGGTGTGGAAAATGCAGTTTTTCATGGAACATGGGAGTTAAGGGGATCTGCCAATATACCTTTGCCAAATCCAGTGTCGAATAAAAGTGAGCCATGCCTAACCGATTGAGTAGTTCATCAATTCGAGGCATTGGGTATGCATCAAACTTAGACACCGCATTGACTTTTCTATAATCCACACAGAACCAGACTGAGCCATCACTCTTAGGAACCAACACCACCGGGCTGGCCCAGTCACTGTGGGATTCTTCTATTACCCCCATATCCAGCATGGCCTTTAATTCTTCCCAAACCACTTTTTTTTGTGTTCAGGTAATCGGTAGGGGTGACTGTGTACCGCTACTCCAGGGGTCGTTTCGATATGGTGCTCTATGAGATTCGTATGACCAGAAAGAGGCGAGAACACGTCTGAGAATTCTCCTTGCAAACTTGGTGGCTTTTAAGTTCACCTCCTGTCCAAGCTCTTTGCTGTTTGAAGGTCCCTCCTTCCAATTTTCCCGCAGGACATTGAGCACGCTGTGTGGTCGACTGGAGAACCCCGTGGAGGCTTGCGGGACCTCTCGAACTGTAAACAACAGGGGCTTGAGCCACTTGTCCCAATTCCGAGGGTCTTCGTGCACGAACTTACGAATCATATTTTTTAGTGTCTGATTAAATATTTCGACCAATCCATAATTTTGGGGGTGATAAACGCTGGTCCGAATCAATTTAATCCCCAATTATTCTACAGTTTGCGTAGTGTGCATGACATAAATGTTGTGCCAACGTCTGCAACAACATTTCCTGATGGCTCTTTGGTACTAACAATTGGGTTGTATCTTCCTTTGTCTGAGTCTGTGTCACTCAATACAACCGATCCTTGATAATTGAAAAATACAGATATGTGAGTGCAATGTCTGGCTGGAGGCGTTGACCATCAATCACTTTCACTTGATTAAAAGCGTGCCTAAGAGTTTTGTCTCACATCTGCTCCAGAGGGAGATCTCCTGCTGGGAATCCTCTAAGGACTGGGGAAGCCAAAACTTCCCCTTCCGTTACATCATCCTGATGCGGAGCTGATGTAGACGGCCCCGGCTCTGCCTCCCCAGGCAGTGAATCGCAAACTACACACCGAGACACTTAGTTACATGACCCATCCACACAAATTTCCCTCAATAAAGCAGTAAATACCAGCCAATTCATACCCAAGATTAGTGGATGGGTGAGGCGGGGACTAACCGCAGCCTCAACACTATGGTTTTGTCTCCAAAATTGAATGATGACATTCACTAATGGGTAATCGTGAATATCCCCATGCACACACCTTACCTTCACCCACCGGCTTGTTTCCAATTCCTCGGATTGAATCAAGCTTTGGTGAATGGAGGTTTGATTACAACCTGAATCCACCAAGGCTTGATATTGTAAGGGGGAGGCCACCCAATTGTCCAAGGACGGTATCCAATGGCATGGCTGATGGTCTCCTGCGTGTTCTGTCTTATCGTGCGAGACATTAAATAATACTTTGATTATTTGTTTGAGTTCCATGTTTTATTAATTTGATCATTAATTTTTATTTTTTTTCATCTGACTCCAATTATGAAAAAACCTTGTTGATGTATCTATGCTCTGAATTTAAGTTTTGTATCTGATTATTTTTAGTAATTCTCTCTTCTAGACTGCATTTGTTATTTCAATGTTATTTGGGTCCTGTGCTGGTTGGACACAGGTCCTTTAACTACAAAACTTATCAGTTTCAGATATTAGTAAGTTTAAGACTAAGTCCTTATAGGTTCTCGGCTTTATCCGTTTAGTCTTATTTGGCTAAGTTCATATAGATTCTCGACTCACCGTTTAGCCCCAGTCAATTAAGTTCTGTTTTACAGACTACCCTTAGTATTCCCATTTAATTCTACTTGGCTAAGTTCTATTATAGATTTATTTTTTTTATCCTTTTATCCTTTTACATACTTAACTAATGGGTTACTTCTGAAGTAGCTTAGTTAAGCCAACTCTGACCATAGATATGTAGTTAATAAGAAATATACTAGAAAACAGTCCTTCAGAATGAATCATAATAACAATTTATTTACCAGGTAATAGTAATACATTCAAATTCAAAGAAATTCAAATTGCAATTACCTGGTAGAGAAAAAACTACACACAATGTTTACTGTGTGGATCATCTGGCTACAGAGACCCTGATTCCTTTGTCATCTCTCCCTAAATACCAAACCATTCTATTGTTATTTCAGATGTGTGAATTTGATGTTATTTAGAATCTGGTTTTACAATTTAGGGGCAAGTTCTTTGAAGCTTGCATTTATGTTTACAAAGAATTCCATATGGTTCCTGTGGGAGGGACATACTGATACTTACAGAATTCTACTAAACTCTGAAACCTTACTAGTGACTTGATTTTGCTGGAAGGTAATGAGATGGTGTTACCAGTCACAGTGAGATCTTTCAGATGATACCAAATATGCATGATCAAAAACCTTTTACATTACAGAACAGGATAAGTCATAATTTCGTTTTTTTGGTGTCCTTAAAGTGACCTGAGGTGAGAGAGAGACAACAGATGTGAGTGTGATTTGCGTTTTATGGTCCCTAATCAGTTGGGTGTGTTGTCCCAGGTGGAGATGTCTTCTGTGTGAGAGTATTATGATGTTGGTTCTTGCAGAGTTCTTTGACTTTTACCAGGAGTGATGCAGACAATTTTGTGCCAGTCTTACAATATGCATCCCCCTTTATACTCACAGGTATCTGGTACACTCCTGCTTGATTGAGGGCGGCCTGTAGCGTGTCTGGGACCCGGACCAGTGTCTCCACCTCCATCGTGGGGCATCGGTCCTGGAAATACCCAGGACCCCCGCAGCTCCAGCAGACTGGCCCAGACTTCACGCCCACACCCGTGGCAGCAGATTCACCAGCCTGTGGGGGAGAACAAAGAGCTTTAGGGACAGCCAACTGGATGAACGGCCCATGGGACCAGGGAACCAGTTTTGGTAAGGGAGTTCCCCGTTTCCAGGGAACAAGAACAGGATGAGGGGAAGGGGTGGGAAGTGAGAAAGAGAGAGAGAGAGAGAAAAGGGCTCACCGGCCCCTGGATATGCCGCTATATGGTCCTCAGCCAACTGGATCGCCTCCTCCAATGCCGGATGGTGGCACTGGATCCATTCCGCTGTCCCCTGCAGCAGCCGGGAGACTAACTGCTCCACCACCACAATGTTGATGATGTCGTTGATGTCGCCCTCCTCAGCTAGCAACTACCGCCAGCAGGTGTCACGGAGCTATTGTGCAAAAGCAAACAGGCGGCCAAACTCGCTCGGTGTTAGTGTGCAGAAACGCTGGAGATTCTGTTCTGGGCTCCGTACATTGACATACAGACCCTTAACTCAGTACTTAGTTGAAGCACCTTTGGCAGCCTCAAGTTTTTTGGGTATGATGCGACAAGCTTTGCACACCTGGATTTGGGGATTTTCTGCCATTGTTCTCTGCAGATCCTCTCATGCTCTGTCAGGTTGGATGGGGACCATTGTTGGCCAGCCATTTTCAGGTCTCTCCAGAGATGTTCAATTGGGTTCAAGTCCGTGCTCTGAATGGGCCACTCAAGGACATTCACAGAGTTGTCCCTAAGCCACTCTTGCATTGTCTTGGCTGTGTGCTTAGGGTCATTTTCTTGTTGGAAGGTGAACCTTCGGCCCAGTCTGAGGTCCTGAATGCTCTGGATCAGATTTTTTTTAAGGATATCTTTTATTTTGTTGCATTCAGCTTTCCTTCAATCCTAACCAGTCCCCCAGTCCCTGCCGCTGAAAAACACCCCCACAGCATGATGCTACCACCACCATGCTTCACTGTTGGGATGGTATTGCGCAGATGATGAGAGGTACCTGGTTTCCTCCAGACATGATGCTTGGAATTGAGGCCAAACTGTTCAATCTTCATTTCATCAGAACAGAGAATCTTGTTTCTCACAATCTGAGAGTCCTTTAGGTGCTTTTTTATGTGTCTTGCACTGAGAAGAGGCTTCCGTCTGGCCACTCTGCCATAAAGCCCAGATCAGTGGAGTGTTGCAGTGATGGTTGTCCTCCTGCAAGTTTTTCCCTTCTCCACACATGATCTCTGGAGGTCAACCAGATTGACCATCGAGTTCTTGGTCACTTCTCTCACCAAGGCCCTTCTCTCTTGATTGCTCAGTTTGGTAGGGTGGCCAACTCTAGGAAGAGTCCTGGTTGTTCCAAACTTCTTCCATTTAAGAATTATGGAGGCCACTGTGCTCATGGGAACCTTCAATGCAGCCGAAATTTTTTGTAGCCTTCCTCAGATCTGTGCCTCGACACAATCCTGTCTCTGAGCTCTGCAGGCAGTTCCTTTGACCTCATAACCTGGTTTTTGGTCTGATATTAATTTTCAGCAGTTATACCTTATATAGACAGGTGTGTGCCTTTCCAAATCACGTCCAATCAATTGAATTTGCCACAGGTGGATTCCAATCATCTCGAAGATGATCCAGTGAAATGGGATGCACCTGAGCTAAATTTCAAGTGTCATAGCAAAGGGTCTGAATACTTATGTCAATGTGATATTTCAGTTTTTTTTTTTTTTTAAATTTGCAAAGTTATCAAAAATCTTTTTTTTTTTTTTGCTTTGTCATTATGGGGTATGGAGTGTAGATTGATGAGATTTTTTACATTTTTATTTAAGTATTTTAGCATAAGACTGTATATAAATATACAGTTGACGTCAGAAGTTTACATACACTTAAGTTAGGTAGACTTAAGTAGTCATTAAAACTCATTTTTAACCACTTCACAGATTTAATATTAGCAAATTATAGTTTTGGCAAGTCAATTAGGAGATCTACATTGTGCTTACACTAGTAATTTTTCCAACATTTGTTTACAGACAGATTGTTTCACTTTTAATTGACTATATATCAATTCCAGTGGGTCAGAAGTTTACACTAAGTTAACTGTGTCTTTAAGCAGCTTGGAAAATTCCAGATAATTATGTCAAGCCTTTAGACAGTTAGCCAATTAGCTTCTGATAGTTGTTGTACAGAAATGGAGGTGTACCTGTGGATGTATTTTAAGGCCTACCTTCAAACTCAGTGCCTCTTTGCTTGACATCATGGGAAAATCAAAAGAAATCAGCCAAGACCTCAGAAAATAAATTGTGGACCTCCACAAGTCTGGTTCATCCTGGGGAGCAATTTCCAAATGTGTCAAGGTACCACATTCTGTACAAACAATAGTACGCAAGTAGAAACACCATGGGTTTGCAAGTGCACATGGGGACAAAGATCTTATTTTTTGTAGAAATGTCCTCTGGTCTAATGAATCAAAAATTTAACTGTCTGGCCATAATGACCATTGTTATGTTTGGAGGAAAAAGGGCGAGGCTTGCAAGCCGAAGAACACCATCCCAACTGTGAAGCATAGGGGTGGCAGCATCATGTTGTGGGGGTGCTTTGTTGCAGGAGGTCTGGTGCACTTCACAAAACAGATGGCATCATGAGGGAGGAAAATTATGTGGATATATTGAAGCAACATCTCAAGACATCAGCCAGGAAGTATAAGCTTGGTCACAAATGGGTCTTCCAAATGGACAATGACCCCAAGGATACCTCCAAATTTGTGGCAAAATGGCTTAAGGACAACAAAGTCAAGATATTGGAGTGGCTATTTTGCTATTTGTTTCTGGGGCTGAAAATAAATAATAATGTAATGTAACCGTCCAGAGACAGAAAAACAAAAAACTTAAAGGGATGTTCCAGGTTCACTACAAGTTAAGCTCAATCGATAGCATTAAATTGTGGCATAATGTTGTTGATTGCCACAAAAATTTATTTTGACTCGTCCCTCCTTCTCTTTAAAGAAAGCAAAAATCGAGGCACTTACAATTAATTTGTTTGTGTATATACACACACACACACACACACACACATATATATATATATATATATATATATATATATATATATATATATATATATATGCACACAGGGTTGGGAAGGTTACTTTTGAAATGTTTTCCACTACAGATTACAGAATACATGCTGTAAAATGTAATTTGTAATGTATTCTGTTAGATTACTCAAGGTCAGTAACGTATTCGAAATACTTTGGATTACTTCTTCAGCACTGGTAGAATTTTTCACTTGTTTTGACTATTAAAACTCTGCAAGTACAGTAAGACAAAATACACATGTTAAAAATACATTCTCTGAAAAACCTAAATATGTTATGCAGTGTTGTTTCTAAAACCAGATGAATCAAATTGATCTTGTTTTAAGGATTTTTTGATATTTTTACAGGAAAACAATAAAAAAATAATTATCAAGAATACGATTTTTGCCCTAATATCAAAGGTCTTACTAGAAAAAAAATAAATATGATCGTGCCTAGTAACATGTGCATGTAAAATGGCTAGAAATAGCATTTTAGCTTAGCGTAAAGCTGACAATTTGCACAAGGTTTATTTCTATTTCGTCTGCTCCAAACTTACTTCAAACGTACTTCTCTGTCTGCTCGTATGAATGTTACACATCATAAGAAAGTGTTTCACCGCTGTTCAAATGCACTTTGGATCGCGTCATTTATATGTATAAATGTTTTCCATCTGAAAGGACTAAATATTAAATGAAACAAATGACAATAAAATGCAAAGTAATCTCTTCAGTAATCAAAATACTTTTTGAATGTAACTGTATTCTGATTACCAATTATTGGGCCACTTCTATTAAAATGAATAGGAGAAATTGGAACGCTCAACCAAGGAGCTCCGAGTGCCCAACGGTCAACGGATGTAGAACCCTGCCGTACAGGTAAAAGAGACAAACACCTTTTAGATACAGACATCATCTGTCAATCAACCCTAGAATGCGCATGTGCATTAGCTATAAAAGCCTGGAAAATGTTGTTTTTTAACATGAAATGAGGTAAAGAATCACAATTTATGATACCAGTATTGTCAGATTTTATTCGACTCGAAACGTCCTTTTGAGGAAACCGGCTGATATTTTCGGACTGTTTATTTCCTCGACCACTGAACTACACATTTCAGAAGCCTAACAGCACTAATACAATTTACAAAAAGATTGTAACATGACTGCATCTTAATGATTATCAACCTGACTCTGAGTCTTTTGTAGTCCATCAGCATCTGTAAATCAACATCTGCTTTCCAGACCTGTACAGTTACCGGTATTTTACTTTGGATTCAACTTTTAATGTACGTTCCAAATTTATGACAGTAAATTGGTATACAACAACAACTTCTCGATGTTACAACACAAGTCTGCAATAATGAGATGGCAGATTTGAGTTAGCTTCCTGTAATAGAAATTAATGCTATATACTAATAATGTGTAATCACAATCATATATTAAGTCTTAAGTGAATACTGTAAATTCATATACTGTGTGTTTTCTGTGTTTCTCTGTGTGCATGACTGAACTCCCTCTCCCTGCATTTCTGAAGACAAGAGTGGCCTTGCACCCATGCCTCCTGTTGCTTATCTAACAAGTAACTCAAACAGTGTTGAGGAGGTTAGAGCTGTCACAAGGGTGGGGGCAGCTAAACCCAGAGAGAAACAAATTATATTGTGTGCGTCAGCATGTCAGAGGTGCAGAATGATTGAGCCCAGGTGCATCTTGGGGCCCATATAGGCTGAGAAGGTTGAGGGATCATTGCTCATTACCTGAGAGAATTCTCTGTATGGTTTTTGAGTCCACTTGCAAGTGTGTTCATTAAATACTTATTAGATAGTCTTTGAGTCTTTTATTACAGAACTTCCACCACACTTCCCAGTTCACATCAATAAATCGGTATGTTGAAGTTTAATTGATCAATGTGCTGCACTTATAAAAGTGAGAATCTAACGCTTCTCGACTCATTCTCAACATTGTTACAGTGTTTTAAAACCTTTTGCATGTATAATCTTTTTAGTTAGCCTACATTTTACACAATTTTATGAAATCAAATAAAAAAACTAAATACAGATTTAGATTGTATGAAATAAATCAGTACAACAACCTGGATTTTTAAATGAAACTGATGTGTGTATTGTTTGGACATTTTATTCAATGTGCAAAAGATAGTGGACAATTACTGTACATTATAATATAAACCTCTTTCTAAACAAGAACTCATGAGTGATAACAGACAATTTCAATGTAGGTTAAATGGCGCTTTTAAGATTACTGTATGTTTAAGCTGACATTTGACAGCTAGTGCTCAGTTCCTATTTTCATACTGTGTGTGGGTCAGTAACGGAAATCATGTGGAAAGGGTTTCCTGTTTTTCTTCTCTGAGTGTCTTAAGCTAAAGGTTAACTACCACTTCTCTGTTCTAGAATATTTTGTTACATTTACATAATTAATGTAGAATCTTTATGTATGCTTTCTCTAAATAAGGTAATGATTGATTTCATTGGATAATGTAGTTAATGTACTGCTTTTCCTGTTCTTACAAAGATATATCATGTTGTGCTGAACAATAAAGTACGAGAAATCTTTGACGCATGCTCTGTGTCTGTGTCACTCATTTCTTCCCTTTTGAGGATCCGGATCAAGACCGCGACTGCAGACCTGACTTGATACTTAGGAGCCAATCTTGAAAATTCCTAAGATATACCAAGACAGAAAGCTATTTTGTTTAACAGGTCTGTTGTTGTGTGTGTAATTATAATAATGTTTTAGAGTTTGATGAATGTCAGTCCATTATAATGATGATGTTTTTGTGTTCAGATGTTCATCATGAGAGAGCAGGTGGATGTGATCTTCTGTAAATCAGTAGGAACTGATCTGTCCATGCTGGATATTGATGATTTCATCACAGAAATCTCTCAGCTGAAGAAAGAGGTGACGTCACTGAAGAAAGAGGTGACGTCACTGAACACAAAGCTGAAGGAGAGAGAACTCGTTTCACGCTGTACCTGTTTTGAGCGAGTTAAAGTTGAGATTGTAAGTAAGTTTCAAATGGTGTGATATGACTGTGACTCTGTGATGATGAACGGTACAGATGTGATTGTGTTGTGTTTGTCAGGAGCTGGAAAAGTTTTCCTGTCAATCTTCAGTGTGTGTGACTGATGGAACCTCCACAGAATGTCAGGATTCAGTGTGGAGCGGCAGAGATCAGTCTAGACCACAGCAGCTGCTGGAAAAACTCTCTGAACAGAGATCCAGAGACACACAGGACTCACAGCTCACTTTACTCTGTTCTACTGATGCTCAGGAGAGTGTGTGTGACAGTAATCAGGGTGATCAAACCTCCACAGAGTCTCTGACTTCTGTCTGTAACACTGGAGAACAGCAGATGCTGCAGACACCAGTGAAGATTGAAGTGAAGCAGGAGGAGATAAAAGAAGAAAACACAACAGAGGAACAACTGAGTGATGAAGATGATGATGAACAGCAGATGCTGCAGACACCAGTGAAGATTGAAGTGAAGATGGTGGAGATAAAAGAAGAAAACACAGCAGAGGAACAACAGAGTGATGAAGATGATGATGAACAGCAGATGTTGCAGACACCAGTGAAGATTGAAGTGAAGCAGGAGAAGATAAAAGAAGAAAACACAACAGCAGAACAACAAAGTGATGAAGATGATGATGAGACATCAACAGAGAAAGAACAGAGTGATGAAGATGATGAGGATTTCATTCCTTTAGGTATTTTTCTTCCTTTAATGTTGTTTTATATATTTCTATGATTATCAACTGTTATGTCAGAATCTGTTACAGCAAAGGCGGTTTAATAACTCAAATGTCACTTAAAAGTTCCCTGTTATTTTTATTGGTATTTTAAGTGCTCTGTTAACTTTTACAAAGGTACATATTTGTATTTTTGTCAATTCCACTGAAATGTCAGCTGTACCATGGAAAAATTATGTTTTCAGCACTGATCTATATATATAACTATATATATAGATAAGTGGTTTTCAGCAATGGAAGAAGCAACATTAATGGAGTTTGCTGTATTTCAGTACTTTGTCACGTATGTAACGTTTTAGAACTTAATTTTATATCCTTAAAACCAGTAGTTCTCAACCTTTTTGACTCCAAGGCCCCCCACTGTCCAAGAAAATATTTGAAGGCACTTTCGCTAGAAACTAGATGTTTCTGATTAAAATAATTAATCATGGATAATTTTTGATTCTAGAAGTTTCTGAAAGAGTCTGTTTATAATTTGTAGGCATACATCTTAAAGTATTTTTTAGCATTATAATTAAGTATGATTATTTTAATTATTTTCATATTTTAATATAAAGAACAAATGGTCTCTCTTTAATTTAAACACCCATTATAATGCCCCACTCACACTGCTGGCGGCATTGTCTCTTGGTGTCGCACGACTTTGCGATCTGTGTTGCTGGTGGGCGTTCCTTCTGTTGCCGCTGCTCTAACGTTATTGGTGGACTGCACAACTTGCCATAGTAGCGTTTGGAATGCTGATTACAGATGATACTGCCGATAAAACTAAGATGTCGTTCTAATTTGACAAGAAATCAGTTCTTTTGCCTCTAAAAATGCCCATTCTGCAGTGGAGAGCATATTATATAACCTGCAGCAGCGCTTAATGCATCATATCATTAAACAAGACAAAAGTTATATCAATATATTAATCAAACTTACTCAGAATGCTGACACGGTTTTCCACGTATCATTTTAGTAGCTCATATCCATGTATATGGTTATAGACAAATTATACAGAACAGTGAAATTGCTCACAGAAACTTTTTCCTTCTCCATCTCGACTCCAGTATCTCACTCACTACTTGGAGTTGGATGACGTGACTCCTCCGTCTTCACTCTCATTGGTAGTCGCTTGCGAATGTCGCTTGTCATTTGCATAAAGTTAACATTTTCTCAACTTGTCTTGTAGCTCTCCACGGCGATTTCTATCTCCAGCGGTCGCGAAAGCTCGTGTCGTTTTGTCGCGCGATGTCGCTGGCAGTGTGAACGGGGCTTATTGCGTTACGGACGTGACTGGTACGGACACTTCATATCAAATCATATGATGAATCATACAGTAATTTTTCCCCATGATGGTTAACATAGATCACTTTTTATTGCTTTGATCTGTGATGTTTCAGTCTTATTGCAGTAATAGCCAACATTTGGGAAGGGATCATTTTGACACACCTAGCAATTTGAATCGTTATTTAATAAGCATGATCTTATATTATTGTGCTGTTCAGCATGTGCCGTACACACCACTAGAGGGCGCCGCTCGCTCACGCAGAACTGACTGAAGCACTCAATGCAGACTATATTTTAAAACATTGACTTTTGAAGTGTAGCAATCGTGTAAGGACAAATGTTATTTCAATCTTATTTCAATCCATCATGCAGCCTTGATGGATACCATACTTATGTTAAAGAGGTCAAAGTTTAAGGGTTTTTAAACCGTTTTGGTTTTTAAACCGTTTTCCTCCCCCTCCACCATCTGGGACAGTACCGCTCCCAGCCCCCTGTCCGTCTGCAAGATAAAAGGGAGAGAGAAGTCAGAGGAGTGCAATAATGGCCTGCCGCAAAGTGCAGCTTTCACTTATTTGAACACTTGCTGACATGGCTTCGTCTACTGGACCGGATCTGGAGCCCTGTTTTTAGTAAGATCAATCAGCGGGCTGGTGATGCTCAGATAATTATGAACAAACCTATGATAATAGCCAGCCAGCACCAGGAAATGTTTCATCTCATTTTTGGTCTTAGGTCTCAGGCAGGCTGAAAGTGCTGTGGTCTTATCAATTGGGGGTCGCACCTGTCCATGACCCAAGTGGAAGCCCAGATTCCATGTTTCCACCCATCCAATTGCACACTTCTTAGGGTTTGCCGTGAGTCCCGCCCATCTCAATGACTTCAGGTGAGGATTTCTTTTGGAATTCCCACTCAGGAGATTATTCTGAAGAGTGCCTCCGCAACACTAACTGCTGAGATGTTGCGCAGAGTCACTGCTACCAGATATCGTGTTGCATAGTCCACCAGAACCAACACAAAGTGATGCCCACGTGCCGTCCTCTCTAATGGCCCAATGAGGTCCATGCCAATTCATTTGAAGGGGAACTCAATCAAGGGAAGCGGGTGCAATGGCGCTCTTGGGGTGGCCGGTGGATTCACCATCTGACATTCACGGCATGCCGCACACCATCTGCAAACATCTCCATGAATGCCTGGCCAATAGAAATGGGCCATTAGACTGTTCATTGTCTTTTCCTGCCCCAAGTGATCTGCCTTTGGATTACAATGAGCCGTCTGGAACAACATTTCCTGACGGCTCTGCAGTACTAACAATTGGGTTGTATCTTCCTTTGTCTGAGCGTCCTGTGTCACTCGATACAACCAATCCTTAATTACTGAAAAATATGGATATGCGAGTGCAATGACTGGCTAGAGGCATTGACCATAAATCACTTTCACTTGATCAAAGGCATGCCTAAGAGTCTCGTCTCTTGTCTGCTTCAGAGGGAAATCCCCTGCAGGGAATCCTCTAAGGGCTGGGGAAGCTGAAACTTCCCCCTCCCTTTTGTCATCCTGACGCGGAACTGACATAGATGGCCCCAGCTCTGCCTCCCCAGCCATTGAATCTCAAACCACACAACAAGACACTTTGATACAGGACCCATCCACACAAATTTCCCCAATAAAGCAGTAAATACTGGCCAATTCGTACCCAAGATTAGTGGATGAATGAGGTAGGGACTAACCGCAGGCTCGACACTATGCTTTTGTCTCCGAAATTAAATGATGATGGTCACTAACGGGTAATTGTGAATATCCCCATGCACACACCTTACCTTCACCCTCCGGCTTGTATCCAAAGCCTCAGATTGAATCAAGCTTTGGTGAATGGAGGTTTGATTACAACTTAAATCCACCATGGCTTGATATGTATCCCTCCCCCCCCCCCCCCCCATACTCACAGGTATCCGGTACGTTCCTGCATGATCGGGGGCGGCCAGTGGTATGTCTGGGACCTGGACCAATGTCTCCACCTCCATCATGGGGCACTGGTCCTGGAAGTACCCAGGACCCCTGCAGCTCCAGTAGAACGGCCCAGACTTAATACCCACACCCGTGGCAGTGGATTCACCAGCCTGTGGGGGAGATTGGAGAGGGTTAGGGACAGCCAACAGGATGAACACCTCAGTTTTGGTTAGGGTGTTCTGCGTTTCTGTGGAACAGGAACAGGATGAGGGGAAGGGGAGGGGGAGGGAAGGGAGAAAGAGAGAGAGAAAGAAAATGGACTCACCAGTCCCCGGATATGCCACTATATGGTCCTCAGCCAACTGGATCACCTCCTCCAGTGACGCTGGATGGTGGCATTGGACCCACTCCGCCATCCCCTTGTGCAGCCGGGAGACTAACTGCTCCACCACCATGATTGTTGATTACATTGTCGATGTCACCCTCCTCAGCCAGCAACCACCGCCAGCAGGCGTCGCGGAGCTATTGTGCAAAAGCAAACAGGTGGCCGACCTCGCTCAGTGTTAGTGTGCGGATATGTGTGGGTCTGGAGGAGCACCTCAAAATGCTTCTGCTCCTTCCACAACTCCATGGGGGCCTGGTGTTTGCCTGGTGGATGCTGGCGAGGGACTTGAAGACTTCTTCCAGCGGCGAGGACATCATGGCAGTGTATCATTCCTCCTATTCTGGGTTTCGGCACCAGTGTGACAAGATTCTAATACTCTCACAAGGAGGAAGCAGGGGCCAGGTTAACAGCTCTCGTAACTCTTTATTTTTTACAATGCTTTTCAGCGCACCAAAATGCACACACACACACACACACACAAGTTCAGGCTCGGCTCTTTCTCCCCTTCTGGCGATCTGGATTGCCCTTTAAATACTTCTCCATTCTCACTGCAAACACAAAACAGCTGTTTGAGGTGATTTCCCATAGGTGTCAACCTTACCGCACTCACTCTCTTGGCCTCACTCTTCACAGATGTCGCTCGCAATGCCCCCATTACCACATTCGGGTTTTCCCCATTTATGTAATAACGACAATGAATAAAAATTAAACACTGCATGTTGGGCTGGGTGATATGGCAAAAAATGAAAATCTCGATTTTTTTGTTTTTTAACTTAATGTTGATTCATGTCGATTTTTATACTGTTAACTGTACTCAGCTAAAAAGGAACTTCATATTTTTTATTAGAATGCATGGCAGCCGGGGGTCACGTGACGCCATGCCAGAAGCAGATTTGTGAATCACGAGGTCTGTGCACTTTGCTAGTTTTTTTATTATTTTCATGTTATAACCAGTGAGATTCAATACACCCAGTTACATATTTGCTCTTTGAGGCAATCATGGCAAACTCCTCAGACTCTGGAGACATTAAAAGACACTTACGTGTTCAAGCTGAGGCCTCTGATGGGCCTGCGAGCTGGGGACTCAAATTGGAAAGTGCGTCAGGAGAAGATATTCAGCGTCAACTGTCCAACATCTCAGTGATGCTGACAAAGGTTGTTGCTGACTTGGAGGATCTCGCTGTAATACGTCGATCGATTACGGCGATGGAAGCAAAGTTCTCCGAGTTGGTCAAAAGAGAGAAAGATGTTGAAAAAAAAATCGATTATCTGGAGTCTTCTGAAAGGGAATTATCCGCTAATCCGCCTGCGTCCAAAACAGACTTGGAATGCATTTTGGAAAAACTGGAATATCTTGAAAATATGAGCTGAAGGAACAATATACAAATTGTTGGAATTCCTGAGCATGAAGAGGGCAGAGATATGGTGAAATTCCTGGATGAGCTCTTCCCAAGTCTGCTCAACATAACAGGCAATAAACTGGAAATCGAGGGAGCTCACAGAGATCCGGCTTTCGGATCTGCTGAGGGACACAGGCCCCGATCAATTCTGGCCAAATTTCTGAGATCATCCGATAAAGATTTCATGTTGCGCCAGGCGAGGAGCAAAGGAAAACTTTCTTGGAAGAATCACAATATTTTCTTGTTCCCGGATTTTGCGAATTCGACAAGAGAGAAATGCGATCGGTTCAAGGAATGTAAAAAACTCTTAAATCAACGGAAGATCGCTTTTGCACTGATGTTTCCGGCCAAACTGAGAATAGACAACAAGGACAGCAGCAAAGTATTTTTATGCCCCAAAAAGGCACTGGCCTTCATACAAACTATGGGTGAGTAAACCATCAGGCATTTCTTATGTGAGTGGACTGACTCGCTGTTCAGTATCTTGACTGTTTAAGGAAGCTGGGCGGCATTTTTTTTTCTTTTTGCCTTGGCTCCGCCTAGCAGCTGGAGTTTGTTTTTGTGGCATGACATTCCAAGAAACATTTGCATTGATGGAAGATCGAAAGACTATTACTGCAGTTTTTACACTGAAGTTCCCGGCCAGATTGAGAATGCACACTATGGATGACCGCAAAATATCTACATGCCACATAAAGGATGTCTTTTATAAAGTTGACGGACTGAGTAAGTCATGGTGTATATTTTTTACATGGCCTCCGAGTGAATTTGACTCGCTCAATACACACTTGATCATCCGAGGAACCGGGATGTCTGTTTTTTTTTTTGTACTGGTTCCGCCTAGCGGCTGGAGTTTGTTTTGTGGAATAACACTGCTTTGGGACAGTGTTGTGGATGAATCTGTTCGTTCTTTGTGCTTATGCCTCCTGTTGGCTGGAGTTTGTTTTTGTGGAGTATTTTTAAGGGACATTAGAATGATTACGTCATCTGCTGCACTCATAACAGCTGTCTCACTGAACAATTGTTTGTCTGGAAACTGAATGGCTTTATATCAGCTGGAATTTGTTTTGTGGAGGAACACACCTTCAAGACAGTTCTGTGAATGAATCTACACTTTCTTTGTGTTTATTCTGCCTGCTGGCTGGGGCCTGTTTTACAAAGTATTTTCCGTTATGTAATTTTGCCTCAAATTTGTATAGATACACCGGGTTTGAGCAATCCAATGGCAAAGTTGTCGCGGGGACTCTCGTATGCGTACATGGACCTTCTGAGTTTAGAGGGATTGACGCCGGTTGGCGCTGTCGTGCGCGGGGTTAATGCGCACTTTTTTCTTTTTTCTGTTTGTTTTGTTCGGGGTGAAGTTCAGGGTTTGATTGTTGCATTAATGTGGTCTGTATAATCTTGCTTTTGACACACAATTTTTTTTTTATTATATCAATATGTCAAATGTTAATGTGAATGGATTATCTCTCTCCACATGGAATGTGAATGGGTTGGGGCACCCCATTAAAAGAAGGAAGGATATCTCTTTTCTTAAGCGTAAGAAATATGATATAGTGTTTCTTCAAGAAACACATCTTTCCCAGCAGGAAGCTGAAAAATTTGAGAAGATATGGGGTGGACATGTTTTCTTTAGTGCTGGCTCGAGTAAGAGTAGGGGAGTTCAAATTTCTCAAACAGATTAATGATAAATTAGGAAGAGTCATTATTGTTTTAGCAGACATTCAGGGGCAAAGGTTGATTTTGGCTAATATTTATGCACCTAACGCTGATGATCAGGGCTTTTTTCTAGATCTTGAAGGGATATTACAAGCCCCTCATGATATAATATTGGGAGGAGACTTTAATTTATTGATGGACTCAGTCTTTGATCATAGTGAAGCAAAAGTGTGTAAGCGTCCTAGAGCAACACTGACGCTTCACAGGATGTGTAAAAATGTTGGTCTTGTAGATATTTGGCGACTTTTGAACCCATCTAGTAGGGACTATACATTTTTTCTGTTGTTGACTGCTCAATTGGAAACATTTTAGTCTCAGATCATGCCCTGGTGAGTTTAGAGGTGTTGCCACACACAGAGAAAAAGAAATCATAAAACTGGCATTTAAATTTATCTGTAAGGGGGTTCGAGGGAAAGGAGGAGGCGAGAACCGGCTTGACAACTTAAATAATAATTTAATAAACAATTTATCCAAAAACACACCAACATAAACACACACAGTACAGCTGCCATTAATTCTCTCTCTCTCGAACTATCGTCCCCGGCCACCTTTATCCCTCGCGCGCCCCATCAGGCTGATTGGGGACCGGGCGTGCGTCATTCCAGCCCGGCCCCGCCCTCCTCAGCTCTACAGTATCCCTTTTGCAAAATCCTGATTTCCAACAAATGTTAAAGACTGAAATCAACGTTTAAATGGAGACCAACTGGTCCTCAGTATCCTCTGTGGGCATGGCTTGGGAGGCACTTAAGACTGTTCTTAGGGGTTGGATCATACCGTATGCCTCATTCATCTAAAAATCTAAAGCACAAGAACTTGTGGAGTTGGAAGGAAATATTAAAAGTGCAGAAGCAGAGCTGAAGCGCCGAATGTCGTCTGATGGCCTCAGAGAATTGACCCGACTGAAATATAGATATAATACTATTTTGTTGTGGAAGGTGGAGTTTTGGTTATTCAGGGCAAGACAGTCATACTTTGAGTCGGGGGACAAAGCAAGGAAGCTTTTGGCTAGATATATAAAGCAGAGAGAGTCTTTTTCTACCATTCCCTCAGTAAAATCTGCTGGTGGTGAAACCTTGGCCATTGATATTAATAATGCTTTTAAAGAATTCTATCTTGATCTCTATAGTTCCACGTCTTCGTCTACTGATGAAGATATTAGAAACTTTGTGGAACCATTAGAACTCCCTAAATTGACGACCGAGCAAAGAAATTCTTTTGATTCCGAGATAACCTTGGAGGAGCTTGACGAGGTAATTAAGGCCTTGCCTACAGGCAAGGCTCCCGGGCCAGACAGCTTTGCCGCTGAATTTTTGAGATATTATGCTACAGAATTGGCTCCAATTTTGTTAGAAGTTTATACAGAATCTTTAAAGAATGGAAAGCTTCCCCCAACCATGACAAAAGCCCGGATCAGTCTGATTCTTAAAAAAGACAAAGATCCAAGTGAGTGAAAGAGTTACCGTCCAATTTCCCTGATCCAGCTAGATGTAAAAATTTTGGCAAAAATTTTGGCTAACCGATTAAGTAAAGTTATGACATCTCATATACATATAGATTAGGTGGGGTTTATTCGGGGCCGTAACTCTTATGATAACATTAGGCGTTTCATTAATGTCATGAGGTCAGTGGCGAATAATCAGTCTCCGGTCTCTGCCATCTCACTTGACGCCGAAAAGGTGTTTGATATGGTAGAATGGGATTATCTTTTTAAGATTTTGGAAATATACGGGTTCGGAAATACTTTTATTGGATGGATTAAGTTACTTTATAGACACCCGGCAGTGGTAGCTCAGCGGTTAAGGCTCTGGGTTACTGATCAGAAGGTCGGGGGTTCAAGCCCCAGCACCGCCAAGATGCCACTGTTGGGCCCTTGAGCAAGGCCCTTGACCCTATCTGCTCCAGGGGCACCATATCATGGCTGACCCTGCACTCTGACCCCAGCCTAGCTGGGATATGTGAAAAAGAAGAATTTCACTGTATATGTGCAAATGTATAATGTGTGATAAATAAAGAAAATTATTATAATTATTAGCGGCGGTACAAACAAATGGATTAATTTCAGATTATTTTACTCTGGATAGGGGCACCCAGCAGGGTTGCCCTCTTTCCCGAGTATTGTTCTGTGTTGGGCCTCATGTATTCAGATAGAAGACAAAGGCAGGCCTAACACAGTCGTAAAAACCTAACTCAAGCCCCCACATACCAGGTCGTAAATCTTACTGATAAAAATTGCGCCAAAATCAAACAAAGGGAGTCCAAAACAGACTACAAATCCCATGAAGCCTTGCTCACTAAAGGATCGAACTCTCAACTCCTATTGGATGAGGCACACAACAGAACGTCCCTCAAACCATGACATCATCAGGAGTAGAAATACCTCTGAAATGCTTCCGGGATTTGCTTCCAGCAACTTTGTTCACAGAGTATAGACGTAGCTCATCGCTGCTCTCATGTGCAACCTCGTGGCACAAGGAAGTAACATCCGACTTGAAACTGTGGCCATACAATCTCCATCTCGCTTGATGAGTTGAGATTACTCTGCGTTCAACTGCACACTCTAATGGATCCGAAGGAGACCGCCGAGCAATCTGCATCTTCATCTGTTTGCCTGCAGAAGTGAATAGATTAAAGATTTCTCTTCCATCTTCAATCAAGTCGACATTTCTGAGTTCTCCGCCAGCCCGTCCAGAATCAACAGCCGTGTCCGCCAACAGAGCGAGGAAACGGCCTCCCGTCATCACCCGAGCCTCAAGGAACCGGGTCGGAGTTAAAGGACGGAGGAACACACATTCTACCTGTGTCCTCATGCGATTCAAGTAAGAGGTTTATGTCTGGGCAGAGATAGAATATTATAGTGTGTTATTCTTGTGTTTCAAGGTTTTTGCTTGTACAGTTTACGGACTGCCATGTCCGCTCATTATTAATACTCAGGGTATTAATTATCACGAATGAGATTTGCTGTATTGTGGTCCAACCAAATTGGACTGTTGTGCATTTTCACCATCGTGGGTGAGACCAGCAACTGATTTTATCCATTAAAGAGTCAAAGAACGCGGGACTGTTTATGAGCCATCCACCACATCTCTGAGCGATAAACTAACAGCTGCTTTCTCTCCCACGATCGCGAAATCGGCTTTAGGGCCGTCACTTTATTCTCTGTCTCTCTCGTACTAACCACACACACACACACACACACACACACACACGCAACCCCTCACAAAAACACACACCCTCATGTGTTATAGGATTATTTTGATTTCCATATCAAATCATATCACTGTTTAGTTTGTAGTTGTAAGTCGGAAGTTTATTGACTGCATTTTATTAATTATTAATTGATATTACTGCATAAATAAACTTTGTTTATATTACATAGAGAAGTGTTTTGGTTTCTTTTGCATACGCCTGTGTCATGCTGACGGGATGTCAGTGCTCGGATTCAAGCCTTCATTCATTGTTTTTTTTCCCGAAAATCGATATTCTTTGGATGTCGATTTTCCTAAGAAAACAATCTAATTTTGAGACTGTTATACTATCTGGTTATTAGTCCCTGATTCCAGGGTGGTGCCCCGTCAATGTTAATCCTTAGTAATATTCTATTGATTTTTGATAATTGATAATTATCTTTGATGATTGTTGAATTTGAATGATCAATAAGCTAGTGTTAATTTTAATTAATGTTTCATCGATGTTTACAATTAACGATTATCTTTGATAATTGTTGATTTAAAGGATTAGAAAAAGCTAACATTGATTCTCATCAATGTTCTATTGATTTTAATAATTAATAATTGTCTTTGATAATTATTAATTATTGCTAATAACCAAACCCGCTCCTAAATGTAGTGCACTACATTTACTGGAGCCCCATATGAGGTTTTAATGAGTTAGATTCAATTAATTAATTTAAATATTAATTAATAACTAAAGAAATAATTATTAATTATTTCTGATAGTAACACTGATCTAAACAACCAGTAAAGCCCTACGTGATAATTGGTGCCCCATGTGAGGCATCCTACGTGCCAGTTCTGTCATAGTGTGTATGCATAAGAATCCAAAGTAATAACTTGAATCATTACTTCAAAGTTTGGTTCTGTTTGACAGTTTACTTCTCAAAACTTGCCAAACATAAGCCAGTGTGGTGTGAAAGTGCTCTTAAGAGTGAATTAGGGGTTGGTAAATTTACTATAGTCTGCTTAAAACCTGCAGTTGTTGTTATTTAACTCCTAATGCTTTCATCTAAATGTTACAGAGAGGTGCCAAGTCACTTCATTGACGTCCACCAAAGAGAGAACGCAGTGAAATTTGCACATTACATAACAGTAGCCCGTAAGCCACAGGTCGAAGCCTCTCAACTGTGTGTTCGTGTCAGCATTATAGCAACTGTAAAACAACAAGCTATCAGAGCCACTGTCACAAGAATTTTTACTGCCCCAGTAAAATGAGTCACCAATCGCCCTGCGTGACTGGAGCTGAAGCTCCACAGAGGTAGTCGACCCAGCGCTGCAAGATGTGGTCGCTGCTGTCCTCCATCTCTCCGTAGAGGAGAGAGATAACCTTAACAGCTACAATATTAGGCGTTGTGATGAAGCATTGCAGGAACTAGTTGATTATGTCAACAACCCGATCGGGAAGCCAATGCACACAATCCCGGACCTAGTGGGCCAAATGTTCCTTCTTCATCACCACAAAACCCACCTCCACCGGGTAACCCCCCACGGACCTCCCATTCCTCAGCATGCTCACTTGCCCCAGTCGGGCTTTCGGATGAGACCGCCGGCTCGTCTCAGGGCGAGTTCGACCTCTTATTCGGGGCCCGGGAAGACGATGAGTTAATTGAGCGCAGCAGCGGGCTCATCCAGTCTGACACGGAGGCTTCGGCTGGGCTTCCTCCTTTGGGTATGGTCACCCAGTCTCAGGCTGACGCGGAGATGACGGACCTGCTTTCCTGGGCAGCCGCGAGCGTCGGGCTAGAGTGGAACCCTCCACTCTCCCCTGAACCCTCGCGGCTTGACGATTGGTTCCTGGGTCCAGAGCGCCGTTCACGGCCACGCCCCGCCCCTGTCCCTTTCTTCCCGGAAGTGCATGAGGAGCTGGCAAGATCGTGGGGGGCACCTTTCACTACCCGATCCAGATCTTTCAGCTCCCCTGCTCTCACTACCCTCGATGCTGGGGCGGCCAAGTGGTATTCGGTGATCCCCCAGGTGGATAAGGCGCCCATAAGCACTTGTGCCAACAGAGCGCCGCCACCTGGCACGGGCACCTGAAGCTCCCGTCCCGCTGGACAAGCTGCCTCCGCCCTGTACACCATGGCTCTCCTGCAGGTACACCAAGCCAAGGCGCTAAAAGAGCTGCACGAGGGTAGTTCTGACCCTGGATTGATGCAGGAACTGCACTCGGCGACTGACCTCGCTCTCCGGGTGACACCCCCCGTGGCCGCCCCCGTGGCCCGGCCCCTGCGTGGAGCCCACCGCTGGAAGCAGACGCCACCCGTCTCACGGCCGGCCGCCAAGAACCCAAGGAAGTCTTCGAAGCGCCCCTGAGATGGGCGACCCAGGGACGAAGAGACTCGCTTCTATGGAGCTGGTAGACAGACCATTCCATACCCCAGTGGAGGGCCGGGAGGAGAATCTTTTGTTTCATTTTTCGCCGCATGCCCAAGAGGCTGCGGTACCCAAAATGTCCACCATCCCATTTCAGCAGGTTTGGCGCTCCAGCGGCGGACCCCCCGCCCCTGCAGGCCCAGCTGTGGCAAAAACATGCCCACACCGGGTTGGTTCCGATGGACTGCGGGGACGATATTCCTCCTCCCCCTTCCTCGACCAATCCTATGGTGGGCGTCAGGAGCCAGATAAGTGCTTTGATGTCTCTGGACTCAGCATGGCCACGGGGTTCGAGCCCCCTCGACGTGGCGCCTCAGACTCTGCCCCACTGCGAGGCCCCACCCGCCGGTACGTCTGACGTGATTGTTCCCTTGGTCCCCCTCGCCCGGAGTTTAGATGTGTGGCTCCTGCTTTCCAACCCGTCGTGATGGCTGACCCGGACCATCCGACTCGGCTACACGATTCAGTTCACCAGGCACACGCCCAGGTTCAGCTACCCTTCTACGGAAGGGTGCGATAGAGCCTGTCCCTCCAGCCGTGATGAAGAAGGGGTTTTACAGCCCCTACTTCATCGTACCAAAGAAAGGAGGTGGGTTTGCAGCCAATCTTTGACCTGTGAGTACTGAACCGTGCCTTGCAAGATGGGCTGGGGCGCCGTATGCAACGGGCACACAGCCACCGGCTCCTGGACTGGCCCGCGGCTGCATTGGCACATCAACTGCCTTGAGTTGTTGGCAGTTCTGCTCGCCCTGCGGAGGTTCCGGCCGTTGATCCAGGGCAAGCACGTGCTGGTCCAGACAGACAACATGGTGACGGCTGCATACATCAAACATCAAGGCAGTCTACACTCCCGTTGCATGTCACAACTCACCCGCCATCTCCTCTTCTGGAGTCAGCAGCGCCTCAAGTCGCTACGAGCCACTCACATCCCGGGTGACCTCAACACCGCAGCGGACGCACTGTCATGACAGGTTACACTCAGGGGAGAGTGGAGACTCCACACCAGGTGGTCCAGCTGATTTGGAGTCAATTCGGTCGAGCACAGGTAGACCTGTTTGCTTCCCAGGAATCCTCCCACCATTTTGGTACACCCTGACCGAGGCACCCCTCGGTATAGACGCGCTGGCACACAGCTGGCCCCCGGAATTACGCAAATATGCATTTCCCCCAGTGAGCCTACTTGCTCAGACCCTGTGCAAGGTCAGGGAGGACGAGGAGCAGGTCATCCTAGTAGCACTCTACTGGCCCACCCAGATGTGGTTCTCGGACCTCACACTCCTCGTGACAGCCCCCCCTGGCGAATTCCCCTGAGGAAGGACCTTCTTTCTCAGGGACGGGGCACCATCTGGCAACTGCAACCAGACCTCTGGAATCTCCACGTCTGGCCCTTGGACAGGACACGGAAGACCTAAATGGCCTACCACCCATGGTGGTAGACATGATCACTCAGGCTAGGGCTTCCTCTACGAGGTGCCTGTATACCTTGAAGTGGCATCTGGTGCGAAGACCCCCAGAGATGTGCAGTCAGATCGGTGCTTTCCTTCCTGCAGGAGAGGCTGGAGGGGCGGCTGTCCCCCTCCACCTTGAAGGTGTATGTAGCTGCTATTTCGGCACATCACGATGCAGTGGATGGTAAGTATTTGGGGAAGCATGACTTGATCATCAGGTTCCTAAGAGGTGCTAGGAGGTTGAATCCCTCCAGACAGTGCCTCATCCCCTCATGGGACCTCTCTGTAGTCCTTCGGGGTCTACAGGGAGCTCCCTTCGAGCCCCTGGAGTCAGTTGAGCTTAAGGCACTCTCTTTGAAGACTGCCCTCCTGACTGTGCTCACTTCCATCAAGAGGGTAGGGGACCTGCAGGCATTCTCTGTCAGTGAATCGTGCCTGGAGTTCAGTCTGGGTTACTCTCATGTGATCCTGAGACCCCGACCGGGCTATGTGCCCAAGGTTCCCATGACCCCTTTTAGGGATCAGGTGGTGAACCTGCAAGCACTGCCCCAGAAGGAGGCAGACCCAGCTTTGGCTTTGCTGATGCCTGTGCGTGCTTTACGCATCTATTTGGATCGCACACAGAGCTTTAGAAGTTCCAAGCAGCTCTTTGTCTGCTTTGGTGGACAGCGGAAAGGAAGCGCTGTCTCCAAACAGAGGATCGCCCACTGGGTTATTGACACCATTGTGATGGCATATAATGTTCAGGACGTGCCGCCCCCCCATGGGGTTATGAGCCCACTCTACTAGGAGTGTAGCGGCCTCCTGGGCCCTGACCAGTGGTGCCTCTTTGGCAGACATCTGCAGAGCAGCAGGCTGGGAAACACCCAACACCTTTGTGAGGTTCTACAATCTCCAGGTTGAGCCGGTTTCGTCCCGTGTATTGTCAGGTACGAGCAGGTAAGTACCGCTTGCGCATAGCGCCTTTCCCCTCCCTTGAGGTGAAGATGTGCGCTTTTGACTCTCAATCATGTTCACAAGCTGTGATCCCTGGATGACTTTCCTCATTAGCGCTGTGGCAGACGAGTTTTCGGAGAAACTCGCTGCAAACCCAGTACGTGTGCTATTTAGGCCCTGTACTGGGGTAGGTGCTCCACATATGCTGGTTCCCCATAGGTGAACTGCATCTTCCTTGGGCAGAGGCCCCTCTGCTCCCGGTCACCATGTTTGTAGAAACTCCTCCCCCCTCGGGTAGGACCTACCATGCGACTTCTCCACATGACATATTTCCGACAAGACTCGGTAAGACCATGTGACGTATTTCCACTCAAAATACCCCCCCCCCCCCCTTCTCTGGGCGGAGTGTGGTCTCCGTGGTGTCTTCCCCTTGGGAGTGACACCACCCCAACGTAGATATTTATGGCCCCCAGTCGATAAACAAATTCTACTCTTTTTGGGGAGAAAAAAGTGGAAAAGAGGCCACGGCTGGGCTAGCCTGTCCCTATTTGTTGGGCAGTCGACTTGTTCCCGAAGGACCGTTCGAAGCTAATAAGAGCGTTGGGGGAGGTTACGTGACAGCCTGGTGCGCTGGCTATGAGGCACACAGTGGTCTGCCCGTCTCGCACCGCCAGTCCACGTAACACAGTTCAGCTAGTTGTGGCGTTTTGTATTGGGACCCCTAGTGTCACTACATCGACACAACTTCGAGTTAGTGACAGACAGGGAACGTCCTGGTTACTTTCGGAACCTCCGTTCCCTGATGGAGGGAACGAGACGTTGTGTCCCTCCTGCCACAACAATGAACTACCCACTGAAATGGCCGGTACCTTGTCTTGACTCCTCAGCACAAAACCTGAATGAATGGTTGCATACCAGCTATTTTTATACCCATATGTCCGGGGGAGTGGCATGCAAATTCCACTCGCCAATTGGCCTTTTTACAAAAGCAGAGGTGTTTGGGGCTCCCAAGAGTGACCCCTTGTGTCACTATATCGACACAATGTCTCGTTCCCTCCACCAGGACGTTTAGTTGGGTATGTGTTTTATTGATTTTGTTTGAATGTATATCTTGTTTTTTATATATATATTTTTTGTATTTATTTTATTTTGATGATCTAATTGTTGGCAACCACAGTTCTGCATGTTTGGGTGGGGGGGGGGGGGGAGGTTGTTAATGTGAATAATTGATTCCATTTTTTATGTTGTGTTTGTTTGTTTTATTTTTGGAATCAATAAAATTGTTAGTAACAAAAAAGAATGCATGGCAGCCTGGTTAGAGAAATCAAAGTTCTTTTCATTATAGAAAACATAGGTTTGTAAGACAAATGCACAAAAAACACCTTACCCATCAAGTGCACCTCACAGGAAGTAGTCAACAGTAAATATAAAATAAATTAAAATCTTATACATTTAAAATAACCCAGATGTTCAGAAATGTGATAATGATAAAAATAAGGAAACTGCAAGATACTTTTTAACCAGTGTAGGAATTAATGTTTATCTAAAGTCTATCTAGAAATGAATATCTAGAAATTATGAAGTTTATCTAGAAAGTACTCATCACAAGTATATCAAACCATTTGTACAGTGCATTCAGAAAGTATTCAGACCCCTTCATTTTTTTTCACATTTTGTTATATTGCAGCCTTATGCTAAAACTCTTTAAATGATTTTTTCACATCAATTTACAATACATAGCCCATAATGACAAAACAAAAACCAGATTTTTGATAAATTTGCACATTTAGAAAAAAAGCTAAAAAAACAAAACTGAAATATCAAATTGACAGACCCTTAACTCAGTACTTAGTTGAAGCACCTTTGGCAGCGATTACAGCCTTAAGTCTGTTTGGGTATGATGCGACATGCTTTGCACACCTGGATTTGGGGATTTGCTACTATTCTTCTCTGCAGATCCTCTCAAGCTCTGTCAGGTTGGATGGGGACTGTCTGTGGACAGCCATTTTCAGGTCTCTCCAGAGATGTTCCATTGGGTTCAAATCCGGGCTCTGGCTGGGCCACTCAAGGACATTCACAGAGTTGTCCCTAAGCCACTCTTGCATTGTCTTGGCTATGTGCTTAGGGTCATTGTCCTGTTGGAAGGTGAACCTTTGGCCCACTCTGAGGTCCTGAGTGCTCTGGACCAGGTTTTCTTTAAGGATATCTCTGTATTTTGCTGTATTCAGCTTTCCTTCAACCCTTACCAGTCCCCCTGTCCCTGCCGCTGAAAAACACCCCCACAGCATGATGCTACCACTACCATGCTTCTCCGCTGGGATGGTATTGCACAGGTGATGAGTGATGCCTGGTTTCCTCCAGACATGATGCTTGGAATTGAGGCCAAATAGTTCAATCTTCATTTCATCAGACCAGAGAATCTTTTTTCTCACAGTCTAAGAGGATTTTAGGTGCTTTTTTGCAAATTCCAAGCAGGCTTTCATGTGTCTTGCACTGAGGAGAGGATTCCGTCTGGCCACTCTGCCATAATGCCCAGATTGGTGGAGTGTTGCAGTGATGGTTGTCCCCATCTCCACACATGTTCTCAGGAGCTCAACCAGAGTGACAACTGGGTTCTTGGTCAGCTCTCTTACCAAGGCCCTTCTCCCCTGATTGCTCAGTTTGGCCGGGCGGCCAGCTCTAGGAAGAGTCCTGGTTGTTCCAAACTTCTTCCATTTAAGAATTATAGAGGCCACTGTGCTCTTGGGACCCTTCAGTGCAGCCTAAATGTTTTGTAGTCTTCCCCAGATCTGTGCCGTGACACAGTCCTGTCTCTGAGCTCTGCAGGCAGTTCCTTTGACCTCATGGCTTGGTTTTTGCTCTGATATTCATTTTCAGCTGTGAGACCTTATATAGACAGGTGTGTGCCTTTCCAAATCATGTCCATTCAGTTGAATTTGCAAAAGGTGGACTCCAATCAAAGTTTAGAAACATCTCAAAGATGATCCTGGGAAATGGGATGCACCTGAGCTAAATTTCAAGTGTCATAGCAAAGGGTGTGACTACTATGTCAGTGTGATATTTCAGTTTTTTATTTTTAATACATTTGCAAAGTTATCAAAAATCTGGGTTTTGCTTTGTCATTATGGGGTATGGAGTGTAGATGTGAAAAAAATAATTTAAAGCATTTTAGCATGAGGTTACAACATAACAAAATGTGAAAAAAATGAAGGGGTCTTAATACTTTATGAATGCACTGTATGTATAATCATAAACCCTTCACAGCACCCTCTAGCATGTGTTTGGGGTCCACACTGAGCATTACTATGAAATGATAAATGATTAACATTACAATCCAAATCACAAAATTTGTCATCCCTCCCCAAATGTTGGCTGTAGATCCAGCACACTTGAAACACGTCACAGATCAAAGCAATTATTAGCAATCTATCGGAATCATCATGGTAATAGAAGAAGTGGTGGATGTTTGATTCTCTCAATTATACCCTATCCAGATGATCTGATATAAAGCGATCTGTAACTGTCAGGTCCGTAATGTTTTATTATGGGTATTTAAAGACAAGAATGGAGACCCATTTTGTTCATCTACATGAGCACAACGCCGGCATATTTAAACATCATGGATGAGGTCGAGCTAAAATCACACTGTACAATAGCATACACCGGCTTTTATATCAGTCTACATGTTGTTAACCTGTTATGTTCATTTGGAGCACACACACATTTGCAGCTGATCAGATTGTGGGCGACATCAGTCCAAGCACTGTGAACATACTTTTCCTTATTCAGCCTTTGGTGGATTGAAAATGTATCTATTTTGTAGCGAAGACACCGGGGCAGTAGTGTTAAGATCCATGTGCAGTTTAATAAGGCAAATAAATAGTAAGAACAAAGTAACAAAACAAAGAGCAAAAACAAAGGCAGGCAAGGGATCGATACACAGATAGGCAGTCCAGAAAGGCAAACAAAGTAAGTCCGATAGGCAGGGGGGTAATCCAATAAACAGGCAGTAAATCCAAAACACTCACAAGAAGGCTGGGGAATTCAGAGAACAGGCAGGAGTCAAACACAGGGTAATCAATGATAGTAATAACGCTCAGAATTGTAGACTAGGCAAACAAGACTTCGCGTTGAATGCGTGGAAACTGGGAACTTAAATAGACAGGGTTAAATGTGATACAGGTGGAAGAGTAATCAGTCTGACTGGAGGATTATGGGAAATGTAGATCGTGAAATGTTAAATCTCAGGTGATGGTGACCTCTGGCGGAGTTCGGGAGAGATGGCAGGCGCTGCGGGTGTAACATATTTATAGCATTTACATATATTGTTATGCAAAACCTCCATTCCTCAATTAAAAAAAACTAAAATGGTGTCAAAACAAATCTGAATTAATCGCCCAGCCCTACATATGTGTTCTTAGGAGTGTCAACTCTTATTCATTCTGTGACTAGTATTATCTCTTGATTGTGCATTTTAATTTACAGTTTTTAAGTATGTGTTCTTCATCCATTTTTGTCACATCTGTAATGCAAGTTCATTTCATTATCTAAACTGGGAAAAAAACAATTGTCTAGACTAAATGTTTACTGATGTCTGGACTGTATGTGCAGGCTTTGGGATTATACATGCGAAGTACATAAAAGTGAAGTTAAACTTCATATTTTCACTGCAAATGTCAAGTCTGTAACGCTGGAATTAACCTTTTAATGTTTCCAAAATCATAAAAAAATCTCCAGGGACAATGACTCTGGATTAGGATTTCTGCCTAAAGCCTTAATTTGTTTGTTTATAAGAATAGTTCACCCAAATATGAAAATTGTCATTATGTACTCATCCTCATGTTATTCCCAACATGTATGACTTTCCTTCTGTGACTGTGGCTCACATTTAATCTAAATTACTATAATCATGAAATGCAGTTATCAGACAGAATTGATGCACAGCAAAAATCACAAATATATAATGGACGCTTGTGTTCTGCCATTAAATTAGCATTCAATTTGATTTATTTTACGTTTGTCCCTTTTGAAATGATTTCTCTTAATTTATTCATTGTGTAGAGCTGATGGAAGAGCAAGAGGAACATCAAGAACTGAATGAAGTGGAGGAGAAACATCAGTATCAGAAACATCATGATTTTATAATTGGAGAAAAGACAGAAAATAATTTCTCACCAAAAAAGCCTCAAAGAAGAGCACCCAAAAATACTTTCACCTGCTCTCAGTGTGGAAAGAGTTTCAAATGTAAAAGCAGTCTTAATAAACACATGAGAGTTCATACTGGAGAGAAACCTTACAAGTGCTCACACTGTGAAAAGAGTTTCACTCTGTCAAACAGCTTGAGATCACACGAGAGAATTCATACTGGAGAGAAACCTTACAAGTGCTCACACTGTGGAAAGAGTTTCATTCAGTCAGAAAGCCTGAAAACACATGAGAGAATTCATACTGGAGAGAAACCATACAAGTGCTCACACTGTGGAAAGAGTTTCATTCAGTCACAAAACCTGAAAACACACGAGAGAATTCATACTGGAGAGAAACCTTACAAGTGCTCACAATGTGAAAAGAGTTTCTCTCTGTCAAACAGCTTGAGATCACACGAGAGAATTCATACTGGAGAGAAACCTTACAAGTGCTCACACTGTGGAAAGAGTTTCACTCAGTCAGACCATTTAAAATCACATGAGAGAATTCATACTGGAGAGAAACCTTACAAGTGCTCACACTGTGAAAAGAGTTTCACTCGGTCAGAAAGCCTGAAAACACATGAGAGAATTCATACTGGAGAGAAACCATACAAGTGCTCACACTGTGAAAAGAGTTTCACTCTGTCAAACAGTTTGAGATCACACGAGAGAATTCATACTGGAGAGAAACCTTACAAGTGCTCACAATGTGAAAAGAGTTTCATTCAGTCAGAAAGCCTGAAAACACATGAGAGAACTCATACTGGAGAGAAACCATACAAGTGCTCACACTGTGGAAAGAGTTTCATTCAGTCACAAAACCTGAAAACACACGAGAGAATTCATACTGGAGAGAAACCTTACAAGTGTTCACAATGTGAAAAGAGTTTCTCTCTGTCAAACAGCTTGAGATCACACGAGAGAATTCATACTGGAGAGAAACCTTACAAGTGCGCACACTGTGGAAAGTGTTTCACTCAGTCAGACCATTTAAAAACACATGAGAGAATTCATACTGGAGAGAAACCTTACAAGTGCTCTCACTGTGAAAAGAGTTTCACTCGGTCAGAAAGCCTGAAAACACATGAGAGAACTCATACTGGAGAGAAACCATACAAGTGTTCACACTGTGGAAAGAGTTTCATTCAGTCACAAAACCTGAAAACACACGAGAGAATTCATACTGGAGAGAAACTTTACAAGTGCTCACAGTGTGAAAAGAGTTTCACTCTGTCAAACAGCTTGAGAACACATGAGAGAATTCATACTGGAGAGAAACCTTACAAGTGCTCACACTGTGGAAAGAGTTTCACTCAGTCAAACAGCTTGAAATCACACGAGAGAATTCATACTGGAGAGAAACCTTACAAGTGCTCACACTGTGGAAAGAGTTTCACTCTGTCAAACACCTTGAGATCACACGAGAGAATTCATACTGGAGAGAAACCTTACAAGTGCTCACACTGTGAAAAGAGTTTCATTCAGTCAAACAGCTTGAGATTACATGAAAGAATTCATACTGGATAGTCTTTTCCAATGGGCTAGTTGCACAAGGTGACGCCTGTGAGCTTTCACCACACGAATGTGTGCATGTTTACGTCTGGTTGTATGAGCGGTTGTATGAGTGCTCACTGAAACTGAGTGAGAACACATGGTGTGATCGCGTTGTTGCTTTGAGAATAAACTTCCAAAGAGACTTGGTTGAGACCAGCATGAGCGTGTTTAAAAGTAAAGAAAGAAATGAGAGTGGTTTATCAGTGACGGTAGATAACATTCACTTTACATTGTTGTGTGCCTCAACCAGCAGTGACGAGCTGACCAATGATATGAAGTAAATAATGTTAAAATTGTAGGTAACACTTTACAATAAGTTTCTGTACATCAGCATGCAATAGCTAACATGAAATAACAGCTATCAATACTTTTACAGCATTTATCAACCTTGATTCATTTTGATTTCTATCTATACATTTACATTGGGCATATGAATGAATGGTATTTGACAAAAAACAATAATATATTTAAATGAAACATTAACCAAATGCATTAACCAATGTTTACGAATTGAACCTTATTGTAAAGTGTTACCATAAAGTTGCATGTGTAATCAGATGTAAGACGCAAACAGAAATTGTAACTTTATAAATGTGTTGGTTGTTGTCCAACAGAGGATTAATATGACCTTATTTACCCTGCAGTTGTACAACCCCAAAACCGAAAAAGTTGGGACAGTAAGGAAAATGCTAATAAAAACAAAAATGAGTGATTTGTAAATTATATTCACCCTTTGCTATATTGAAAGCACTACAACTACACATTAAATGATGTTTTAACCTGTGAATGTAATTGTTTTTTTTTTAAATGTACAGTAATTTCAAATCAGATGATTGCAACACACTCCAAAAAAAGTTGGGACAGTTGAGTGTTTACCACTGTGAAACATCGCCATTTTTTCTAATAACACTTATTAAGCATTTAGGCACTGAAGACACAAGTTTGTTAAGTTTAGAAAGTGGAATTTTCCCCCATTCATACTGTGCGCTTCATAATGCGCCACACATTCTCAACTGGAGATGGTCAGGACTGCAGACAGGCCAATCTAGCACCCACACTCTCTGCTTACACAGTCATGCACTTTTAATCTAGGCAGTATGTGGTTTGATGTTGTCATGCTTCAAACCACATACTGATGAAAATGCAGGGACATCCCTGGGAAAGATGGTGCTGGATGGCAGTATATGTTGCTCCAAAATCCCTTTTGCAAAACCCTGAATTCCAAAAAATCTTAAAGATTGAAATCAATGTTTATATGGAGACCAACTGGTCCTCAGTATCCTCTGTGGGCATGGCTTGGGAGGCACTTAAGGAGGTTCTTAGGGGCCGGATCATACAGTATGCCTCATTCACCAAAAAAATCCAAAGCACAAGAACTCGTGGAATTGGAAGGGAATATTAAAGGTGCTAAGGCAGAGCTGAAGTGCCGAATGTCGTCTAATGGCCTCAGAGAATTGACCCGATTGAAATACAGATATAATACTATTTTGTCACAGAAGGTGGAGTTTTGGCTATTCAGGGCAAGACAGTCATACTTTGAGTCCGGGGACAAGGCAGGAAATCTTCTGGCTATATATATAAAACAGAGAGAGTCATTTTCTACCATTCCCTCATTGAAATCTGCTGGTGGTGAAATACTTACCTCCGCCATTGATATTAATAATGCGTTTAAAGAATTCTATCTTGATCTCTATAGTTCCATGTCTTCGTCTACTGATGAGGATATTAGAAACTTTGTGAACCATTAGAACTTCCTAAAGTGACGACTGAGCAAAAAAATTCTCTTGATTATGAAATAAGGATCTTGGAGGAGCTTGGCGAGGTAATTAAGGCCTTGCCTGTTGGTAAGGCTCCGGGACCAGATGGCTTTGCCGCTGAGTTTTTTAGATCTTATGCTACAGAATTGGCTCCACTTTTGCTAGTTTATGCGGAATCATTAAAGAATGGAAAGCTTCCGCCAACTATGATGCAAGCCCGGATCAGTCTGATTCTTAAAAAGGACAAAGATCCAAGCGAGTGTAAGAGTTAATGTCCAAATTCCCTGATCCAGCTAGATGTTAAAATATTGTAAAAAATTTTGGCTAACCGATTAAGTGAAGTTATGACATCTCTTACACATATACACTACCGGTCAAAACCTTTGAAACACTTGACTGAAATGTTTCTCATGATCTTAAAAATATTTTGATCTGAAGGCATATGCTTAAATGTTTTAAATTAGTTTTGTAGACAAAAATATAACTGTGCCACCATATTAATTACAAATCTAAAATGTAATAAAAAAAATATTTTTGAAATTGATGAATTGGACCAAATAACAAAAATAAGCAGCCAATAAGTGCCCAACATAGATGGGAACTCCTTCAATACTGTTTAAAAAGCATCCCAGGGTGATACCTCAATAAGTTGGTTGAGAAAATGTCAAGAGTACATGTCTTCTAATTCTAGGCAAAGGGTGACTACTTTGAAGATTAAATATAACACAGTTTTGATTTATTTTGTATTTTTAGTCACAACATAATTCCCATCGTTCCATTTATGTTATTCCATAGTTTTGGTGACTTTACTATTATTCTAAAATGGGAAGAAAAAAATTATAATAAAGAATGAGTAAGTGTGTAAAGGGGTTAGAGGCAAAGGAGGAGGCGAGAACCGGCTTAACAATATAAATAATATTTAATTAAATAAAAAGACACACAAACTCATACAGGTCAGCTGCCCATAATTCTCTCTCTCTCAGAAAGCCTGAAAACACATGAGAGAACTCATACTGGAGAGAAACCATACAAGTGCTCACACTGTGGAAAGAGTTTCATTCAGTCACAAAACCTGAAAACACACGAGAGAATTCATACTGGAGAGAAACCTTACAAGTGTTCACAAAGTGAAAAGAGTTTCTCTCTGTCAAACAGCTTGAGATCACACAAGAGAATACTAGAGAGAAACCTTACAAGTGCGCACACTGTGGAAAGTGTTTCACTCAGTCAGACCATTTAAAAACACATGAGAGAATTCATACTGGAGAGAAATCTTACAAGTGCTCTCACTGTGAAAAGAGTTTCACTCGGTCAGAAAGCCTGAAAACACATGAGAGAACTCATACTGGAGAGAAACCATACAAGTGCTCACACTGTGGAAAGAGTTTCATTCAGTCACAAAACCTGAAAACACACGGGAGAATTCATACTGGAGAGAAACTTTACAAGTACTCACAATGTGAAAAGAGTTTCACTCTGTCAAACAGCTTGAGAACACATGAGAGAATTCATACTGGAGAGAAACCTTACAAGTTGCTGAGCTGCCTTCATCGGTCGCCTTTATTTCTCGCTCGCCTCATCAGGCTGATTGGGGTCTGGGCGTCTGTCATTCCGCCCGGCCCTGCCCTTCTCCACGCTACACTCCTTAATGCGTTGCCTCAGGCCGGGGAGCTCCCGGCATGACGTACATCTCCCCCTCCTCTCCGGGGTGGGGGGCGTGCCTTGCACCCTGCCTGCCGGCGGGTCATCCCCGCCTTCCTCGACCTGGGAGGGAAAAAAAAAAGGCGAGGGAAAGGCCAACCTGGAGCAACAGTGCGAGAGAGAGAGGAGAGAGAGAAAAAGCTCACTCACCGGTTCTCTGATGTGCCGTCGCGTGGTCCCCGATCACTCCTCCACCCTCTCAGGCAGATGACAGCCGCTCCTGCCCGGGCGGACCGGATTCAAACCTCCGACCCCCAGAGGACAGAAGGCCCTTCACTTTTCTGGCGGCATGTGGGGACACTCCTCCGCCCCTGGCAGTGACTCCATCGCTCCAGGCGGTCGGGGAGTCCCGTCCCTCCTCACCTCGCAGACAGCGGCCATTCCCCGCGTCCAGGCGGTCGGGCTACTCCGTCCTCCAGCGGATGGCAGCGGCGCTCCCCTGGGTGGACGGCAGTGTCGAGGACTCTACGATGGGCATCCCTCCTCCCTCCCGTGTTTCGGCACCAATGTAAAGGGGTTAGAGGCAAAGGAGAAGGCGAGAACCGGCTTAACAATATAAATAATATTTAATTAAATAAAAAGACACTTATGTCTTCGGTCGCCTTTATCCCTCGCTCACCTCATCAGGCTGATTGGTGTCCGGGCGTCTGTCATTCCACCTGGCCCCACCCTCCTCTGCGCTACAAAGTGTTTCATAAATTTTGACCGGTATTGTAGATCAAGTGGAGTTTATTCGGGGCCGTAGCTCCTCTGATAACATTAGGGGTTTCATTAATATCATGTGT